>NC_060193.1:17643350-17743350 GCF_021184085.1 Oncorhynchus gorbuscha
CTACTAACACCTACAATTCCTAAAACAACCAAGAAAGCAATCAAACATCACAATCGTCTTTGTACATGGAAATGTAATTACCAAATCCCACAGCACAGACTCAAAACTACATTTCCTTTCAGAGCGTTGGCAATATCCAAGATGAATATCTTCGAAACAACGGAGACGTTGCATTTTCCTGTATTTAGCAGTCACTCAAATGAACTAGGACTGCCCCCTAGTGTTTATTATAGGTAATGACAGAGAACAGCGCCACTATTCCCTTTCAATTCTAATCTGGAACTCAAAGCCCATTCCACTGCTTTTTAAGGACTGATTTTTTAAAGGACTGATTTTAGACCTGGGATGCCAGATGGGCGCAATGAATTATTAGGTAGAACACAAAACCAGCAGTACTCCGGACCTCCAGGGTAAGATTTGAATAACCCTGCTCTATTCAAATGTTGTTACCTCTTAGGTACTTGTTCACAAAGTGTGTCTGAGTAGGAGTCCTGAGCTAGGATCACGTTTGCCTTTTGAATCATAATGGATAGTAGCGAGGACCTGATCCCAGATCAACACTCCTACTCTGAGACGCTTCAGTTCCAGCCTGTGTGTGTGCTCACCCTAAAAATCAAATCAACTCAATTCAAAGTTTATTGGTCACTATATTAATGCACACACAAAAGGAACAAGAAATTAAAACAATATCAGAATGAGCAATGTCAGATGTTTTATGTAAATATATACAGTATGTGTGAATGGTGTGTATAAACAGTACGGACAGCATGTGAATAGAAAAGGTGTGTACAGCAGTAGTTATATAGGATGAACCATGACTAGAATACACTATATACATATAAAGTGGGTAAAACAACATGTAAACCTTATTAAAGTGAATGGTGAGTGTAGACAATTCTCATCATGCAGGACAGAATCCCATCAACTTCTTCAGGTAAGACCCAAATGCAGACTATGTTGAAGTCACAATGTTTACTACAGCAACAGGGGCAGGACAATGACAGGTCAAGGCAGGCAGGGGTCGATAATCCAGAGTAGTGGGGCAAAGGTACTGGACGGCAGGCAGGGTCAGGTCAGGCAGAGGTCGGTAAACCAGAGTAGGGGCAATGGTGCAGGACGGCAGGCAGGGTCAGGTTCAGACAGAGTGGTCAGGCAGAAAGGCTCAGAGTCAGGACAGGCAAGGTCAAAACTAGGAGGGTGAGAAAAAGAGAGACTGGGAAAAGCAGGAGCTGAGAAACAAAACGCTGGTTGACTTGACAAACAAGACGAACTGGCAACAGACAAACAGAGAGCACAGGTATAAGTACCCAGGGGATAATGGGGAAGATGGGCGACACCTGGAGGGGGATGGAGACAAGCACAGGTGAAACAGTTCAGGGCGTGACATCGACAAAGGTGGACTTGATCTTATGAACCTGGGGGGTTAGCAACCCACATACACATTGTTATTATATTTATATAGTGATGTAGTAATTATGTGTGAGCAGATATTTAATCAGTCAATATTATGTTCATCACAGATCCTGGAGCTACAGAGAGAAGAGAGGAGTTACAATTTACAAGACTGATGAGAAATGCAAGTATTTATGCATGTGTGTGTGCGCTTGTGTTCGTGTGTGTGTTTCTCACTGCATCCTCTAGTGCAGACTGTTGTTGGTTGAGGGTCTTGGGGAGCTTCTTGACAACCCAGTGAGGGCTGCTTGACACTAAGAACATATCGGCCTGTGGGCCCCCTGCTCTAACTGCTTCATCTTAGAGAGAAAGAGAGAGAGAGCTTGTGAGAGAATGTGTGAGAGAAAGAAAGAGTGTGTGTGTGAGAGAGAGAGAAGAGAGAGAGGGAGGGCAGAGAGAGAGTTTGTAGAGAGAAGAGAGAGAGGGTAGAGAGAGTAGAGAGAGAAGAGAGAGAGAGAAGAGCGGGTAGAGGGAGAGGGTAGAGAGAGAAGGTAGAAAATGAGATTAGAGGGAGAGAGGGGGGGGGGTTGCTTGCTGTGAGGACAGGGGGGTTAACTAGGATAGGCGTCCCGGTAGCGGGACATCTGTCTACAACTTCCGGTGAAATTGGAGGGCGCCAATTCAAATAAATAATCATACAAATTATTGATATTAAACATTTTGGTACATACAGGTATTTTATATTGGTTAAAAGCTTAAAGTCTTGTTCATCTTTCTGAATTGTCTGATTTACAATAGCCTTTACAGCGAAAGTATACCATGCGATTGCTTGAGGACGGCGCCCCACATAAACATGTTTTTCAAACAGCACAGGCTTCATAGAATCACAAATAGCGATTAAATAATCACTTACTTTTTGAAAATCTTCCTCTGATTTATAATCCAAAGGGTCCAAGCTACAACATGCATGGTCGTTTTGTTAGATAGAATCCTTCTTTATATCCCAAAAAGTCAGTTTAGTTGGCGCCATTGATTTGTGTAATCCACTCGTTCAACATGCATACAAAGGAATCCAATAAGCTACCTCTAAACTTTGTTAAAACAAGTCAAACTACGTGTCTATTTAATCCTCAGGTACCCTAAAATGTAATTAAACTATAATATTTCATATGGATAGAAATATGTTCAATAGAAAAGCAAAATTAGCATGTGCTTGTCCTCTTCATCACACGCCCACAGACTGATTTACAACCGTGACTCGGTGCCAAAACTCAAAATTCTTCCTCGTTTGGGAAGAAATAAGCCTGAAATCTTGAACAAAGACTGTTGACATCTAGTGGAAGCCATAGGTATTGCAATCTGGGAGCCAGATTTAACAATGTCCCTATATTTTGTAATGGAAGAGCATGGGATCTAAAGAAAAACAACAATTCTGGTTGTTTCTTCTTTGGATTTTCTCCTACCATATCAATTGTGTTATAGTCTCGTGCATTACTTTAACATTTCTACTAACGTCAACGTGTTTTCTATCCAATGCTACCAATTATATGCATATCCTGGCTTCTGGGCCTGAGTAACAGGCAGTTTACTTTGGGCACGTCAGTCAGACAGGAAGTGGAGAAAATGGGGGCCTATCCCAGAGAGGATATGAGAACTTCAGGGATGCTGGGTTAAGAACTATCATTATAGTACTGTAAAAAGAAAGAAACAGAGAGGGCTTAAGAAACAGAGAGGGCTTAAACACACACACCACAGGATGTCTCCAGTGAGGGGTTGTCTCCAGTGGGGGGTTGTCTCCAGTGGGGGGTTGTCTCCAGCGGGGGGGATGGATAGTGTGTATCCTGAGTCTTGCTGTTTTCTATAAATAAATAGTTTAGAGAGTTTGTCTGTTTCTGTTTAGGAGAAAAGTTGCAGTAAGAACGAGCATCGTTCTGCCTCAATCACTAACTCATGCAACCACACACACACACAAACACATTAGCACAGGCACACACACACACACACAAACACATTAGCACAGGCACACACACACAAACACATTAGCACAGGCACACACACACACAAACACAAACACATTAGCACAGGCACACACACACACAGGGATTAATTGCTGCTGTGATAGTTCTTTGGAATAATAACCAAACGTTTCTCACAATGACCCACACAGAATCCATGATGAGGATGCAGAGGAGGACAGGGGGAGGGAGGAATAACAAGTTGAAAGGGAGAGAGTGGAGGGTCTAACATTCTGAACTGATGTGTTTGTTTTTCAGTGTGTTTGACACTTACACAGCGTAAGCACATTAAAAGCCAAACTGAAGCAGACAGTGCTTTTAAACAACTGACAGGCAGACAAGTGGAGAGCGACAGAAGACTGGACAGAGATGGTGAGAAGGAGAGAGAGAGAGACAGAGGATTGGAGTGAGGACTGGGGAGAGAGGAGGGAGAAAGATGACTGGAGAGAGAGAAAGAGGACTGGAGAAAGGGAGTGAGAAAAAGGAGAGAGGGCTGGAAAGAGAGGAGAGAGAAACCAAGAACTGGAGAGAGAGGAGAGAGAGAGAGAGAGAGAGAGAGAGAGAGAGAGAGAGAGAGAGAGAGAGAGAGAGAGGAGAGAGAGCAGAGAGAGAGAGAGAGAGGAGAGAGGGAGAGAGAGAGACAGAGGACTGGAGAGAGAGCAGAGAGAGAGAACTGGAGAGAGGGGAGAGAGAGACAGAGGACTGGAGAGAGGGAGTGAGAAGAAGGAGAGTGAAAGGAAGAGAAAAGAGAGGGAAAGAGCAAGAGATACAGATGTAGAATGAGAAGGAGAGAGACACCAAAGACTGACAGGGAGAGAAAGGGAGGAGGGAAACAGAATGGAGGACAAGAGAGGTGGTTAAAAAGAGAGGCATGGACAAATGAAAAAATGAGAGAGCCTGAAAAGAGAGAGATGGAGGGAAATTGTATTTCAGATTTAATTTCCCCACTGCGGGAAGAGAATAAGAAGAATTTTCAGATATTGATAACTGAGGAGCCATTAAGTATTCATAGGCTTGTGTGTCTGCGTCTAAATCAGTCTCTCACCATGAAAATACCTCACACTCAGAACATGGAGCATCTCTCTTTGAGATAGAATAACTGATTTCCATAGGCTTAGAAACAGAGAAGTAACACACACACTGTCGCACTGGCTGTGTTGTCTGAAAGCTAGAGGGAAATCCTTTGGTGCCTGTTCTGTTGTTTTATTCCGAGAACAGAGATAAAATACATCAAACATAGGATAACGCACCACAAACAAACTCTGACACACAGAGACAGTGAAGTGTGCATACTGTAGCAGGCAGATCAGCTTTGCCTGAGGCTCAGACGAGAGCAGCGATAAGTCCCTGTACTGACAATTAATAACTATAAGAGCCTCCTTGTCCACATGGGTCCTGTGGCTCTCGCTTCACAACTAGATGCACCAGAGTACATGATGATAACAGCAGCAAAGTAAACATACATATATTTCTAGAGTGAATGTCAATTGTATTTCCTGGATTCCTCACTTCCACTCTGCTTGTCTCCTTCTCAAATTATATGAGGTTCCAGGTAGAGAATGCAGTCATCCTGCTTCCCACAGTGGACATGCAAAAACAACAAATGTATGGCTACATGACTAAGTCCTTTTGGATAAAAGCAACTGCTAAATATGACTATTCTGTTATTATTAGAGGTCTAGGCTGTGGTTTTGGTGGCTCTAGGCCCATGCAGGCTTTTGTTCTAGTCTGAGGTAGACTCATGTCATTCCCTCTGGTCCAAATCTTTCTTCAACATGACCAGCACTCCACCCACTGATGGACTGAGCTTCTGTAGGACACACAGAGAGTAGACACAACATAAATAATGGGTGTCCCAAATGGCATCCTATTTTCTATAGGGTGCCTATTCCCTATGGGCCCGGGTCAAAAGTAGTGCACTAAATAGGGAATTAGGGTGCAATTTGGGACACAACTATGGCCTTGCTTTGTCACGTCCTGTCCTTAGTTCCTTTTTTATGTCTCTGTTTTAGTTTGGTCAGGGCGTGAGTTGGGGTGGGCATTCTATGTTTTGCATTTTAGGTGTTGTATTTCTGTGTTTGGCCTGGTATGGTTCCCAATCAGAGGCAGCTGTCGATCGTTGTCTCTGATTGAGAACCATACTTAGGCAGCCTGTTTTCCCACTATGGGTTGTGAGTAGTTATTTTCTGTTTAGTGTTTTTGTTGCACCTTACAGGACTGTTTCGTTTTCGTTCATTCTCTTTGTTATTTTGTTTTGTGTTCAGTTGAAATAAATATATTATGGACACTTACCACGCTGCACATTGGTCCGATATTTCATACTCCTCGTCAGAGGAAGAAGAAAATCATTACATGCTTGCCAGGCTTACAGCAGTAGCATTACTACATGGTATGGCAATAAAAACTACAGGCATTTACACTGCACAAATTGCATGTCTAAGACTGGACTGAGGTTAGAAACATTGCTTTGAGTGTCAAAAGAAAACTACCGCCCCATCTGTCAAGTCCTCTCCACCTGTTCTGGGTCCATCTGAGTGGTTCCATCCTGGTACACCATGGTTAGAACCAGAGCACTGGCCTACCTGGCCTCCTTCAGCACCCTGCCCCTCTCCTCAGGACTCAACTTCCCAGTATCCCTTTCTCTGGGACATGGCTATGTTCAGACAAGCTTTGGATTGGTTGGACTGGGCCTGGGGGTCACTAGCTGCTTCCCCCCTCTGGTCCTGTTTCTGGGGTGATTTGACCCTGGTTAGGTCCAGGTTTGGCTCACTTCCGCTTGAATGGTTTGGGAGTTTTGGCTTGTCGATTTTGGGGTGTGTCTGAACTAGAATGGTCCCTGGTTGATTCAAACCCTCTCTTCCCCAATGGGACACCCAATCTTAGCCTACCTAGGTTGGCTGGGGGTCTATGCAGGGAGTTATGGTTTAGGGCTAAGCCCTTGGTTCCCTCAGTCTTGTGAAGGGTCTTGCCATTCCTCTGAACTCCCAGGCGTTTTCCAAATGACCTGATGATGAATGCTGGAACCAAATAATTGACTATTTTGCTGTGTTTACAAAAAAGGACGGTTACACATAATGAGCTTTAATAGAGTGAACAAAACCTTTCAAATCAAATCAAATGGCCCTATCCGATGATACCCCCGGATAGGGCCAAATAGGCAGGATATAACCCCACCCACTTTGCCAAAGTACAGCCCCCACACCACTAGAGGGATATCTTCAACCACCAACTTACCATCCTGAGACAAGGCCGAGTATAGCCCACAAAGATCTCCGCCACGGCACAACCCAAGGGGGGGGCGCCAACCCAGACAGGAAGATCACATCAGTGACTCAACCCACTCAAGTGACGCACCCCTCCTAGGGACAGCATGAAAGAGCACCAGTAAGCCAGTGACTCAGCCCCTGTAATAGGGTTAGAGGCTCAGAGAATCCCAGTGGAAAGAGGGGAACCGGCCAGGCAGAGACAGCAAGGGCGGTTCGTTGCTCCAGAGCCTTTCCGTTCACCTTCACACTCCTGGGCCAGACTACACTCAATCATATGACCCACTGAAGAGATGAGTCTTCAGTAAAGACTTAAAGGTTGAGACTGAGTTTGCGTCTCTCACATGGGTAGGCAGGCCATTCCTGCCTCCAGCTGTTTGCTTAGAAATTCTAGGGACAATTAGGAGGCCTGCGTCTTGTGACCGTAGCGTACGTGCAGGTATGTACGGCAGGACCAAATCAGAGAGATGGGTAGGAGCAAGCCCATGTATTGCTTTGTAGGTTAGCAGAAAAACCTTGAAATCAGCCCTTGCCTTGACAGGAAGCCAGTGTGGAGAGGCTGGCACTGGAGTAATATGATACATTTTTTGGTTCTAGTCTGGATTCTAGCAGCCGTATTTAGCACTAACTGAAGTTTATTTAGTGCTTTATCCGGGTAGCCGGAAAGTAGAGCATTGCAGTAGTCTAACCTAGAAGTAACAAATGCATGGATTAATTGTTCTGCATCGTTTTTGATCAGAAAGTTTGCAATGTTATGTAGATGGAAAAAAAGCTGTCCTTGAAACAGTCTTGATATGTTCGTCAAAAGAGAGATCAGGGTCCAGAGTAACGCCGAGGTCCTTCACAGTTTTATTTGAGACGACTGTACAAGCAGTAAGATTAATTGTCAGATTCAACAGAAGATCTCTTTGTTTCTTGGGACCTAGAACAAGCATCTCTCTTTTGTCTGAGTTTAAAAGTAGAATGTTTGCAGCCATCTACTTCCTTATGTCTGAAACACAGGCTTCTAGCGAGGGCAACTTTGGGGCTTCACCATGTTTCATTGAAATGGACAGCTGTGTGTCATCCGCATAGCAGTGAAAGTTAACATTATGTTTCCGAATGACATCCCCACTCCTAAAACGGGACCTTGAGGAACACCGAAATGTACAGTTGATTTGTCTGAGGACAAACCATTCAGAGACAAACTGATATCTTTCCGACAGATAAGATCTAAACCAGGCCAGAACTTGTCCGTGTAGACCAATTTGGGTTTCCAATCTCCAAAAGAATGTGGTGATCGATGGTATCAAAAGCAGCACTAAGGTCTAGGAGCACGATGACAGATCAGAGCCTCGGTCTGATGCCATTAAAAGGTAATTTACCACCTTCACAAGTGCAGTCTCAGTGCTATGATGGGGTCTAAAACCAGACTGAAGCATTTCGTATGCATTGTTTGTCTTCAGGAAGGCAGTGAGTTGCTGCGCAACAGCCTTTTGTAATATTTTTGAGAGGAATGGAAGATTCGATATAGGCCGATAGTTTTTTATATTTTCTGGGTCAAGGTTTGGCTTTTTCAAGAGAGGCTTTATTACTGCCACTTTTAGTGAGTTTGGTACACATCCGGTGGATAGAGAGCCGTTTATTATGTTCAACATAGGAGGGCCAAGCACAGGAAGCAGCTCTTTCTGTAGTTTAGTTGGAATAGGGTCCAGTACGCAGCTTGAAGGTTTAGAGGCCATGATTATTTTCATCATTGTGTCAAGAGATATAGTACTAAAACACTTGAGTGTCTCTCTTGATCCGAGGTCCTGGCAGAGTTGTGCAGACTCAGGACAACTGAGCTTTGAAGGAATACGCAGATTTAAAGAGGAGTCGGTAATTTGCTTTCTAATAATCATGATCTTTTCCTCAAAGAAGTTCATGAATTTATTACTGCTGAAGTGAAAGCCATCCTCACTTGGAGAATGCTGCTTTTTCGTTAGCTTTGCGACAGTATCAAAAATACATTTTTGATTTTCCTCAATTAAGTTGGAAAAATAGGACGATCGAGCAGCAGTGAGGGCTCCTCGATACTGCACGGTACTGTCTTTCCAAGCTAGTCGGAAGACTTCCAGTTTGGTGTGGCGCCATTTCCGTTCCAATTTTCTGGAAGCTTGCTTCAGAGCTCGGGTATTTTCTGTATACCAGGGAGCTAGTTTCTTATGATAAATGTTTTGAGTTTTTAGGGGTGCAACTGCATCTAGGGTATTGCGGAAGGTTAAATTGAGTTCCTCAGTTAGGTGGTTAACTGATTTTCGTCCTCTGACATCCTTGGGTAGGCAGAGGGAGTCCGGAAGGGCATCAAGGAATCTTTGTGTTGTCTGTGAATTTATAGCACGACTTTTGATGCTCCTTGGTTGGGGTCTGAGCAGATTATTTGTTGCAATTGCAAACATAATAAAATGGTTTCTATAACCTTTCTATTCTCTCAATTCCTTTCACAGCAAGATGGTGAAACATGTGTGTGTGAAATGGTGAAGAGACAGCAAGAGGAGAATGAGAGAATAGAGAGAGAGAGACAGAAAGAGAGAGAGCGAGAAAGAGAGAGTCAGTCCCAGACAGTGATCTCTAGTGCACAGTCAGTCCCAGACAGTGATCTCTAGTGCACAGTCAGTCCCAGACAGTGATCTCTAGTGCACAGTCAGTCCCAGACAGTGATCTCTACTGCAGTCAGTCCCAGACAGTGATCTCTACTGCACAGTCAGTCCCAGACAGTGATCTCTAGTGCACAGTCAGTCCCAGACAGTGATCTCTACTGCACAGTCAGTCCCAGACAGTGATCTCTACTGCACAGTCAGTCCCAGACAGTGATCTCTACTGCACAGTCAGTCCCAGACAGTGATCTCTACTGCACAGTCAGTCCCAGACAGTGATCTCTACTGCACAGTCAGTCCTAGACAGTGATCTCTACTGCACAGTCAGTCCCAGACAGTGATCTCTAGTGCACAGTCAGTTCCAGACAGTGATCTCTACTGCACAGTCAGTCCCAGACAGTGATCTCTAGTGCACAGTCAGTCCCAGACAGTGATCTCTGCTGCACAGTCAGTCCCAGACAGTGATCTCTACTGCACAGTCAGTCCCAGACAGTGATCTCAGTGCTTCTACACCTGCATTGCTTGCTGTTTGGGGTTTTAGGCTGGGTTTCTGTACAGCACTTTGAGATATCAGCTGATGTACGAAGGGCTATATAAATAAAATTTGATTGATTGATCTCTACTGCAAGGTCAGTCCCAGACAGTGGTCTCTACTGCACAGTCAGTCCCAGACAGTGATCTCTACTGCACAGTCAGTCCCAGACAGTGATCTCTACTGCACAGTCAGTCCCAGACAGTGATCTCTACTGCACAGTCAGTCCCAGACAGTGATCTCTAGTGCACAGTCAGTCCCAGACAGTGATCTCTACTACACAGTCAGTCCCAGACAGTGATCTCTAGTGCACAGTCAGTCCCAGACAGTGATCTCTAGTGCAGTCAGTCCCAGACAGTGATCTCTAGTGCACAGTCAGTCCCAGACAGTGATCTCTGCTGCACAGTCAGTCCCAGACAGTGATCTCTAGTGCACAGTCAGTCCCAGACAGTGATCTCTACTGCACAGTCAGTCCCAGACAGTGATCTCAGTGCTTCTACACCTGCATTGCTTGCTGTTTGGGGTTTTAGGCTGGGTTTCTGCACAGCACTTTGAGATATCAGCTGATGTACGAAGGGCTATATAAATAAAATTTGATTGATTGATCTCTACTGCAAGGTCAGTCCCAGACAGTGGTCTCTACTGCACAGTCAGTCCCAGACAGTGATCTCTACTGCACAGTCAGTCCCAGACAGTGATCTCTACTGCACAGTCAGTCCCAGACAGTGATCTCTACTGCACAGTCAGTCCCAGACAGTGATCTCAGTGCTTCTACACCTGCATTGCTTGCTGTTTGGGGTTTTAGGCTGGGTTTCTGTACAGCACTTTGAGATATCAGCTGATGTACGAAGGGCTATATAAATAAAATTTGATTGATTGATCTCTACTGCAAGGTCAGTCCCAGACAGTGGTCTCTACTGCACAGTCAGTCCCAGACAGTGATCTCTACTGCACAGTCAGTCCCAGACAGTGATCTCTACTGCACAGTCAGTCCCAGACAGTGATCTCTACTGCACAGTCAGTCCCAGACAGTGATCTCTAGTGCACAGTCAGTCCCAGACAGTGATCTCTACTACACAGTCAGTCCCAGACAGTGATATCTACTGCACAGTCAGTCCCAGACAGTGATCTCTACTGCACAGTCAGTCCCAGACAGTGATCTCTACTGCACAGTCAGTCCCAGACAGTGATCTCTACTGCACAGTCAGTCCCAGACAGTGATCTCTACTGCACAGTCAGTCCCAGACAGTGATTTCTACTGCACAGTCAGTCACAGACAGTGATCTCTACTGTACAGTCAGTTCCAGACAGTGATCTCTACTGCACAGTCAGTCCCAGACAGTGATCTCTACTGCACAGTCAGTCCCAGACAGTGATCTCTACTGTACAGTCAGTCCCAGACAGTGATCTCTTTTTATTTTTTATATATTATTTTACCTTTATTTAACTAGGCAAGTCAGTTAAGAACACGTTCTTATTTTCAATGACGGCCTAGGAACAGTGGGTTAACTTCCTTGTTCAGGGGCAGAACGACAGATTTGTACCTTGTCAGCTCAGTCCCATACAGTGATCTCTACTGCACAGTCAGTCCCAGACAGTTAGACAGAAAAACAGACAGTCAGACAGACAGTCCAGAGAGAACAGACTAACCTCCATCTAACCCAGTCTCTCTCCACTGGAATACCTGCATTATTCATAGGAAGAAACTCACCATTTTTATGCAAAGTGTGTGCAGAGTTGAATGAATCCAAATTCAGAGTCAGTGTGTGTGTGTGTGTGTGTGTGTGTGTGTGTGTGTGTGTGTGTGTGTGTGTGTGTGGGGGGGGGGGGTATACCCTGCTTACCAAGAGAACATCCTCAACTGATTTAGCTCTCTAGGGAGAGCTCGGCTGATTTCCTTGTAAACAGAAACAATTACATGCTGACACACACACACAGTTTCTGCTGACTATGTACCTCTACAGAGTCCTATATCCCCTAGGCCAGTATTCAGTTAGCCACTGAAGCCCTAAGGATGGCCCATAACCCAGTATGGAGAGCAAGATACTCCATTTGGACACACTGCCCATTCACATCTCCATACAGAATCTATGTACTGCAGAGAAGCGGACTGCAGCACCATGATCTGCCCAGCACTCTCTCTCTCTCAAACACTGCATGGTCTGCCCAGCACTCTCTCTCTCTCTCAAACACTGCATGATCTGCCCAGCACTCTCTCTCTCTCTCTCTCTCAAACACTGCATGGTCTGCCCAGCACTCTCTCTCTCTCTCTCTCTCTCTCTCTCTCTCTCTCTCTCTCAAACACTGCATGGTCTGCCCAGCACTCTCTCTCTCTCTCTCAAACACTGCATGGTCTGCCCAGCACTCTCTCTCTCTCTCAAACACTGCATGATCTGCCCAGCACACACACACACACTCTCTCTCTCTCTCTCTCTCTCTCTCTCTCTCTCTCTCTCTCTCTCTCTCTCTCTCTCTCTCTCTCTCTCTCTCTCTCTCTCTCTCTCAAACACTGCATGATCTGCCCAGCACACACACACACTCTCTCTCTCTCTCTCTCTCTCTCTCTCTCTCTCTCTCTCTCTCTCTCTCTCTCTCTCTCTCTCTCTCTCTCTCTCTCTCTCTCTCTCTCTCTCTCTCTCTCTCTCTCTCTCTCTCTCTCTCTCTCTCTCTCTCTCTCTCTCTCTCTCTCTCTCTCTCTCTCTCTCTCTCTCTCTCTCTCTCTCAAACACTGCATGATCTGCCCAGCACACACACACACACACACACTCTCACTCTCTCTCTCTCTCTCTCTCTCTCTCTCTCTCTCTCTCTCTCTCTCTCTCAAACACTGCATGATCTGCCCAGCACACACACACACACTCTCTCTCTCTCTCTCTCTCTCTCTCTCTCTCTCTCTCTCTCTCTCTCTCTCTCTCTCTCTCTCTCTCTCTCTCTCTCTCTCTCTCTCTCTCTCTCTCTCTCTCTCTCTCTCTCTCTCTCTCTCTCTCTCTCTCTCTCTCTCTCTCTCTCTCTCTCTCTCTCTCTCTCTCTCTCTCTCTCTCTCTCTCTCTCTCTCTCTCTCTCTCTCTCTCTCTCTCTCTCTCTCTCTCTCTCTCTCAAACACTGCATGATCTGCCCAGCACTCTCTCTCTCTCAAACACTGCATGGTCTGCCCAGCACTCTCTCTCTCAAACACTGCATGGTCTGCCCAGCACTCTCTCTCTCAAACACTGCATGATCTGCCCAGCACTCTCTCAAACACTGCATGATCTGCCCAGCACTCTCTCTCTCAAACACTGCATGTACACATTTGAGTAGGCCTAGTTGTGATTTCAATACTTTTTCCTGTGTATTCTCAAATACCCAGTCCAAAACAGGTACTTTTATTTGAGTATTTGAATTGTTAATTGTGAAAAAATCAAATAGCCAACTAAATTGTATTTGAAAGTAATTACAAATATTTATTTCAAATGCTATTTTCAAATACATGGGTTAAATGCATGGGTGTACTTTCCACGTGTATGTCAACAATTAACTACTTGTTTTTTCAAAGGCTATCTGAATACTTGTTTTGAAATGTATTGAAAAGTAGTTGAAGCATCTCATTAAAATAACCCAGGTCTGACATGCACACACAGTGGAAAGACTAGAGGTTTAAACTATCGTCAGGCCTTTTAGTTTAACACCCAACAGGGAGCCATCACTTCTCTACGCTGTGGTGTGGCGTGGTGCAATACTGTCGAACTCTTCCATTTCCATGGAAATCAAGGGGGATGAGCAGTGGGGGAATTCTCTCTGTTTCACTCACTCTCAAGGCTGTGTTCCAAATGGCCCCCTAGTACACTACTTTTGACCAGGATCCACAGGGCTCTGGTCAAAAGTAGTGCACTATGTAGGGAATAGGGTGGCATTTACAATGTATCTCAAAGTGTTTCAGGGAGAGGGACAGGGGGTTGTGGTTTGAGTGGTTTTCTGCATGGGAGCGAGATACCAACCATAACACAACCAATAAAATGGTACATTTCCCGATCACCATCACTCAGGTGTTTACCAAAACAACTGGCGCCTGGGAGGCCATTTTGTTGTTGTTTGAATTACGGACTGCAGATTGAACAAAATGTGTTCCTCTGGCTGTAAAACACCTGAGTGGTGTTGTGGTGGTTAGTAGCCAGGGGGGTCTGCCCCAGGGGGTTCTACCCTTGTAGAGAGGATGTGTGTCTCTCTGTGTGTGTGTGTGCAGTGTGCAGTGTGCAGTGTGTGTGTGTGTGTGTGTGTGTGTGTGTGTGTGTGTGTGTGTGTGTGTGTGTGTGTGTGTGTGTGTGTGTGTGTGTGTGTGTGTGTGTGTGTGTGTGTGTGTGTGTGTGTGTGTGTGTGTGTGTGTGTGTTTAAGCCAGACCCTGTGTCTGCATACTGAGTGAGTTCATCCAACTCACTGAAACATAACTGAGGTCTGATATCCTGTCTATACATTACTGTTCCTGACTCAGATGTTCACTGACACACACACACACACACACACACACACACACACACACACACACACACACACACACACACACACACACACACACACACACACACACACACACACACACACACACACACACACACACACACACACACACACACACACACTTCCTTACTGCATCCTGAAACATAACTGAGGTCTGATATCCTGTCTATACAGTACTGTTCCTGACTCAGCTGTTTACTGACACACATACACACACACACACTTCCTTACTGCATACTGAAACATAACTGAGGTCTGATATCCTGTCTATACATTACTATTCCTGACTCAGCTGTTCACTGACACACATACACACACATAGACACTTCCTTACTTCATACTGAAACATAACTGAGGTCTGATATCCTGTCTATACATTATTGTTCCTGACTCAGCTGTTTACTGACACACACACACACACACACACACACACACACACACACACACACACACACACACACACACACACACACACACACACACACACACACACACACACACACACACACACACACACACACACACACACACACACACACACACACACACACACGAACGCTTCCTTACTGATTCTCTGTCAGCATGTTCAGAGTCAGTTCTAATCACTGTATCCTGATTCACACTTTTTTGGCTTAGTCCAAAAAAGGGCCTAGTCAAAAGTTACGCACTATATAGGGAATAGGGCGCTATTTGGGACGCACACTTTATTTCATCAGCACTGTGATATATATGATCAGCCTGGGGCCCTGAGTTTTTCCTAGTCAGGCCTTGTGGTTGGGGGAAATCTCTGGGCCCTATAGATTACTGGTCAACAGCTCCAGGATCAGCTTCCCTTTCACCAAATCCCAACAGTAACCATTAGAGGGAAAAATGATAAACCAGCCTTAAATGAGCATCTATGAACAATACTGAACATCCTGTACGGCCATCTAGTGGCTCACTACGGAAGTGCCAATTTGTCCAGGATATAAAATCCCATAAAATCCCTAACATCCATCTCTAACAGTGGAGGCTGGTGGGAGGCGCTATAGGAGGACAGGCTCATTGTAATGGCTGGAATGGAATTACTGGAACGGTATCAAATGGTACCAAACCACAGTCAGCATCTCCTCCTCCAGCTGAAACCATTTATCTGGATACATGTCTTTCTGTGACCTGAACTAACCCATGTTTCCACTGTGACCTGAACTAACCCATGTTTCCACTGTGACCTGAACTAACCCATGTTTCCACTGTGACCTGAACTAACCCATGTTTCCACTGTGTCCTGAACTAACCCATGTTTCCACTGTGACCTGAACTAACCCATGTTTCCACTGTGTCCTGAACTAACCCATGTTTCCACTGTGCCCTGAACTAACCCATGTTTCCACTGTGCCCTGAACTAACCCATGTTTCCACTATGTCCTGAACTAACCCATGTTTCCACTGTGACCTGAAATAACCCATGTTTCCACTGTGGGTAATGTGTTAGTGTATCCTGAACTAACCCATGTTTCCACTCTGACCTGAACTAACCCATGTTTCCACTGTGTTCTGAACTAACCCATGTTTCCACTGTGGGTAATGTGTTAGTGTGTCCTGAACCAACCTGTGCTTCCTCCACGGTTCTTCTGTACAGTAGTCACCAATGGCCCATCCATGTTCCCCTCTGTCAACCCCTGGCCCTCTCCATCCCTCATCTGCCCTTGTGAGGGGGACACCTCCTGGTGGTGGGGGTTGGTACTGCCACTGTCCTTCCAATCTATCTTTTTCTTCATCCCTCCTTCCGACTCCGCTCTTCTTTGCCCTCCGCCACTCCCATGCTGTCAATCTTTCCGCCCTCTCCATCTCTCGCCCCTCTCTGATTGTCAGTAGTCATGTCACAAAAGAGCAGTTTCCTCTTCATGGGGTCTCTCTGTGGTTCTCCCCTGGTCCTCCTGCTGTCACTAACTCCTCTGACTGGGCTATCTCCCTGCAGCGCCACCTGCTGCTCAACTAACTCAACTACACTGTGGCTCTCTGCGCTATCCCTGTGGCTGATGTTCTCAGTAACTTGTGTATGATGCAAGTGTATGACTTGCACCAAAACCATCCTTTTGTAACCAATTGTTTACTCCAATGTCATTCTCCTCTATTTCTGATTAAGGAAATCAGCCCTCTTTCTGGTCTCTGTCACAGCCTGCCATCTCGTTGGCCTCTTTCAGGTAGAGGCAGCAGGAGAGTTCCAAACTGCCATTTAGTTACAAGCGTCAGGGCCTGACGGTCAGCATCTCCTCCTCCAGCTGAGCCCATTTATGTGGGCTTGGCTTTAGCCAGGCTCTCCCTCTAGCCTTCCAGGGCTACGGTGGTGTCCTCTTGGCTACGTTCAGGACCTTGTCATTCCCCATCTACACTTCCTAAGTGCCAGTCTTCACTTTGAGTCTTTCGGCTTGTTACGTGGTCCTCTGGTGCTAGGAGGATGGTGGTCCACAGGCCCTAGTTGACTTATGTCTCTAAGGGGGCTAGGGTGCTCTGTGCTGGGGAGGGGTGGTCTGACAGGGCCTAGTTGACTTATGTCTCTAAGGGGGCTAGGGTGCTCTGTGCTGGGGAGGGGTGCTCTGTGCTGGGGAGGGGTGCTCTGTGCTGGGGAGGGGTGGTCTGTGCTGGGGAGGGGTGCTCTGTGCTGGGGAGGGGTGCTCTGTGCTGGGGAGGGGTGGTCTGTGCTGGGGAGGGGTGGTCTGTGCTGGGGAGGGGTGGTCTGTGCTGGGGAGGGGTGGTCTGACAGGGCCCTGGAACTGACAGGCCTATCTGGATCCTTTGCGAGATTGCTTACCGCCCATAAGCTGGTGCTGAAGATGCTCTGCTCTACTTCCTCCACAGAGCATATGAGCACCTGGAGAAGCCCGACTCTGTGGTGAGAACAATGATCTTCGACTTCTCCAGTACTTTCAATACCATACAAGCCTGCTTGCTGGCCCAAAAGCTAGAGGACATTCACATAAACCCACACACAAACAAATGGATTGTGAACTACCTGATCAATAGATCACAGTTGGTAAGACTGAACCAGGAAGCATCAGATCGGATATGTACAAACACGGGGGGCGCCGCAGGGACGGTCCTGTCACTTTTTCTGTTTACCCTCTACACAAATTACTTCACACACACAACAATGAACTGAGACACTTACAGAAATTCTCTGATGACTCTGCTGTAGTAAGCTGTGTCATGAGAGCATTCTGATGACACACACCCACTCCACAGCACTCTGATGACACACACCCCCTCCACAGCACTATGATGACACACACCCACTCCACAGCACTCTGATGACACACCCACTCCACAGCACTCTGACACACCCACTCCACAGCACTCTGATGACACACCCACTCCACAGCACTCTGATGACACACCCACTCCACAGCACTCTGATGACACACACCCCCTCCACAGGGCTCTGATGACAAACACACCCACTCCACAGCACTCTGATGACACACCCCCTACACAGCACTCTGATGACACACCCACTCCACAGCATTCTGATGACACACCCCCTCCAAAGCGTTCTGATGACACACCCACTCCACAGCATTCTGATGACACACCCCCTCCACAGCATTCTGATGACACACCCACTCCACAGCATTCTGATGACACACCCCCTCCACAGCATTCTGATGACACACCCACTCCACAGCACTCTGATGACAAACACACCACACTCCACAGCACTCTGATGACACACACCCCCTCCACAGCGTTCTGATGACACACCCACTCCACAGCACTCTGACACACCCCCCTACACAGCACTCTGATGCACACACACCCACTCCACAGCACTCTGACACACACCCACTCCACAGCACTCTGATGACACACACCACTTCCACAGCACTCTGACACAGACCCACTCCACAGCACTCTGATGACACACAACCCCTCCACAGCACTCTGATGACACACACCCCCTACACAGCACTCCGATGACAAACACACCCACTCCACAGCACTCTGACACACACCCCTCCACAGCACTCTGATGACAAACACACCCCCTCCACAGCACTATGATGAAACACACCCCCTACACAGCACTCTGATGACAAACACCCCTCCTACACAGCACTCTGATGACACACACCCCCTACACAGCACTCTGACGACACACCCCCTCCACAGCACTCTGATGACACACACCCACTCCACACAGCACTCTGATGACACACACCCCCTCCACAGCACTCTGATGACACACACCCCTCCACAGCACTCTGACACACCCACTCCACAGCACTCTGATGACACACCCACTCCACAGCACTCTGATGACACACCCACTCCACAGCACTCTGATGACACACACCCCCTCCACAGGGCTCTGATGACAAACACACCCACTCCACAGCACTCTGATGACACACCCCCTACACAGCACTCTGATGACACACCCACTCCACAGCATTCTGATGACACACCCCCTCCAAAGCGTTCTGATGACACACCCACTCCACAGCATTCTGATGACACACCCCCTCCACAGCATTCTGATGACACACCCACTCCACAGCATTCTGATGACACACCCCCTCCACAGCATTCTGATGACACACCCACTCCACAGCACTCTGATGACAAACACACCCACTCCACAGCACTCTGATGACACACACCCCCTCCACAGCGTTCTGATGACACACCCACTCCACAGCACTCTGACACACACCCCCTCCACAGCACTCTGATGACAAACACACCCACTCCACAGCACTCTGACACACACCCCCTACACAGCACTCTGATGACACACACACCCACTCCACAGCACTCTGACACACACCCACTCCACAGCACTCTGATGACACACACCACTTCCACAGCACTCTGACACACACCCACTCCACAGCACTCTGATGACACACAACCCCTCCACAGCACTCTGATGACACACACCCCCTACACAGCACTCCGATGACAAACACACCCACTCCACAGCACTCTGACACACACCCCCTCCACAGCACTCTGATGACAAACACACCCCCTCCACAGCACTATGATGAAACACACCCCCTACACAGCACTCTGATGACAAACACCCCTCCTACACAGCACTCTGATGACACACACCCCCTACACAGCACTCTGACGACACACCCCCCTCCACAGCACTCTGATGACACACACCCACTCCACAGCACTATGATGACACACACCCCCCACAGCACTATACACAGCACTCTGATGACACACACCCCACCCCCTACACAACACTCTGGTGATACACACCCACTCCACAGCACTCTGACGACACACACCCACTCCACAGCACTCTGACGACACACACCCCCTACACAGCACTCTGACGACACACACCCCTTCATAGGACTCTGATGACACACACACTCACGCCACAGCGCTCTGACACACAGGAGCAGTAGCAGGATCATCCCGCTCAGATGTTCCACAGAGAGGTTTAGACGGTCATGTTTACCCACAGCCATGAGCCTTTTTAATACGTGTAATTAATTACACGTATTAATTACACGTAAATTACAGGCCTCTCTCATCTTTTTAAGTGGGAGAACTTGCACAATTGGTTGGTTGACTAAATCCTTTTTTGCCTCACTGTAACTGTTTTATGAGGTCTTTCTATTGGAAAATGTTGGTGCCTGTTTTACACCAGAGTAGGATAGAAACAGTACTTCAATCAGTCTATTCTTTTAGGGATAATATGGTTGGTGCATGTGCCTTTGTGTCTTTTTATCATGTGTTGGTCATTGTTGTGTGTCCTGTCATTGTACGTCATTGATGATGCATGCTGTGATAAAACAATTACCCAAGTTGCGATTGATAAAGTAATACTCTACTCTCCAAGGGGAAGTGGATGGAGCATGTGAGCTGTCTCTTCAGGTGAGCTGTGGGAGAAGACCAAAGGCAACCAATCAGTCGACAGAGAATGAAAATCTGTGTTCTTACTGGACACGTTCAGGTAGTACCTCTGTTTCAAAACGTTTTTCCTCTAACTGAACCTGACCCTGATGCATCTCTCTCTGAGCAGCAAGAAGCAACAAGGAGGCCTAGGGGCTAGTTGTAGTCCACTCTCTGTGAGGGGGTATGGAGGACCAGGGAGTACCTCCCTCTGGGGGTAGAGGAGGGGGCAGGGTCCTCGGACATAAACTACGGACAATAAATGCAATTGTGTTTTATCAAAGGCAATTTGAATACACAGAGATACCGTGATGAGATCCTGAGGCCCTTTGTCGTGCCATTCATCCACCGCCATCACCTCGTGTTTCAGCATGACAATGCATGGCCCCGTGATGCAGGGATCTGCACACAATTTCTTGAAGCTGAAAATGACCCAGTTCTTCCATGGCCTGCATACTCACCAGACATGTCACCAATTGAGCATGTTTGGGATGCTCTCGATAGACGTGTACGACAGCGTGTTCCAGTTCCCGCCAATATCTAGCAACTTTATACAGTCATTGAAGAGGAGTGGGACAACATTCCACATGCCACAATCAACAGCCTGATCAATCTATGCGAAGGAGATGTGAAGAACTGCATAAGGCAAATGGTGGTTCTCTGATTCACGCTCCTCTCTTTTTTTTTTAAAGGTACATGACATGACCAAAAGTATGTGGACACCTGCTCGTCGAACATCTCATTCGAAAATCATGGGCATTAATATGGAGTTGGTCCCCCCTTTGTTGCTATAACAGCATCCCCTCTTCTGGGAAAGCTTTCCACTAGATATTGGAACATTTCGTCGGGGACTTGCTTCCATTCAGCCACAAGAGCATTAGTGAGGTCGGGCACTGATGTTGGGCGATTAGGCCTGGCTCGCAGTCGGTGTTCCACTTCAAGGTGTTTGATGGGGTTGAGGTCAGGGCTCTCTGCAGGCCAGTCAAGTTCTTCCACACCGATCTCAACAAACCATTTCTGTATGAACTTAACTTTGTGCACTGGGCATTGTCATGCTGAAACAGGAAAGGACCTTCCCCAAACTGTTGCCACAAAGTTGGAAGCACAGAATCGTCTCTAGAATGTCATTGTATACTGTAGCATTAAGATTTCCCTTCACTGGAACTAAGGGGCCTAGCCCGAACCATGAAAAACAGCCCCAGACCATTCTTCCTCCTCCACCCAAACTTTACAGTTGACACTATGCATTCGGGCAGGTAGCGTTCTCCTGACATCAGTCAAACCCAGATTCGTCCGTCGGACTGCCAGATGGTGAGGCGTGATTCATCACTCCAGAGAACACCTTTCCACTGCTCCAGAGGCCAATGGTGGCGAGCTTTACACCACTCCAGCCGACGCTTGGCATGGCTCAGCCATGGACACCCATTTCATGAAGATTCTGACGAACAGTTCTTGTGCTGACGTTGCTTCCAGAGGCAGTTTGGAACTCGGTAGTCAGTGTTGCAACTGAGTACGGATGATGTTTACACACTACGTGCTTCAGCACTTTGCGGTCCTGTTGTGTGAGCTTGTGTGGCCTACCACTTCGCGGCTATTCCAGAACAGCCCCCACGCCCTGCAGCTCACGCCTGGACAAAGCCTCACGCGCCTGGAGAGAGGATGTGTTGGTGGTGGTGCCCTGTGAGAGGAGAGAGGGAGAAGTTAGAGTTAATATGCAACTCTCATGAACCATCCAATGCCCACAGCCCTTACTAACCTGTTATATAGTGATACCAATAATTGCAATAAAAAGGACATTCCAAAAGGTTATACGATGAAGAATTTCAAAACAGGTGCCTTACCTTGGTGAATGACCGCAGGTTCTCAGTGATCCACCCCAGCCCGGCCCTGGCTCTCTCTTCCTCTGCCCTGGCCTTGAACAACTTGTGCTGGGCCACAATCTGACCCCACTGGAGCCTGGCCATCTCCCTCCTCTGCTCCACCACTCTTTTCCATCCTTCTCTTTTATCTCATTCCCCTCTCCATCTCCGCAGAGGCTGAGGTCCAGGAACTGGAAGTGTTCTGAGCAGGAGGTCTCCACCATGTCGGTGATGCCCTGGAAGAACTGGCGCTGGGTGAGGGCGGCCAGGGCCTTGGTGTTCAGCTCCTCCTGGTAGAGATAGTGAGAACAGGACAGGGGGCCCTGGTGGGTGGGTACTGAGGGCCGAGGCAGCAACCTCTCCCTGGGTCTTTCCTTCCTTGGAATCTGGGTCTACTTTGAGGTAGGTTCCTAGTGTCCTCACCTCGTCCGTGAGGGTCTGTAGTGCGGCATTTGTCCCGGCATTCTCCGCCCCCAGCGCCACGTTGACATCCTTCAGCCTGCCATTGGCCGCATCCTGCTGAGCAGCTAATTGGAGCGCAGCATCAGCCTGGGCGGTGGCGAGCTCCTGGAGCTTCTTGTGGCGCCGCTGTTTCAGCGGCTTCTCCTCTTTAAACGCAACTAGCTCCGCCTCTAGGTCTTCCACTTTCACCTCCCCCTCTGTCAAGGATGGAAAGGATGAGGAAGGGTGGACCATGCTACTTGCAGCCGCAGGCCTACAGGTCTTGAGGACTTCGCCCAGGGCAGCCTGATCAAATATGGGCTTGACGGAGTCGCCATAAAGGCCCGGGCCTCCTCTGGGGTAAGGACGTTGCTCTGCTTGAGGGTGTGGCAGACAAAGCCAAGGAGGTGGAGGTTTTCTGAAGCACAGGCAAACAGCCAATCAAACTCAGAGCACTTCAGGGATAGGATGCCCAGATAACCTAAGCGACCAAGAGCATCCACAAACTGACCGCCGTCCAACATGACAGCAGCACCCTACCACTGATAGGACAATGAGACAGATATTTCACCAGATGTATAAATGTGAAGCATACGCTTGGCTACCAAAGATGGTAGTGAGAGCAGTGTGGGAGAAGATGGAACGAAGATGGAACATTTTCTCATCAATGAAATATTTGATCTCAATACAGTTTTCTGTTCCCAAAACTAGAATCTGTTACAAACAGAGTGGACTAAGTTTCATTGACTTGACCATTTGCCAAAGTTTAAAAAAAAAAATATTTAATTGTTTAAAAGGCGTGCAAACGCTAAACGAGTTATTGCACACAGTACACGTTCCCTCACGGAAATATGCAAAAAATTCATGCTAGAACGTGCCAATAGGATCTGGCTAGCTAGTGCATGGCTCTGCCCACTATGACTCATTTGTTCCCATTTGAAACAATGGGCTGTGGTCTATCTTGGTTTAGTTATACAAATCTTTGATCCTTTTATTTTTAATCCCAGCCCCCACAGGAGGTCTTTTGCCTTTTGGTAGGCGCCATTGTAAATTAAATAAAATTATTACCTGACTTGCCTAGTTAAATAAAGGTTAAATAAAATAAAATACTGTCTGGCTACCACACTGTCATAGAGGCAGTAATATTAGGGTCAAACCTGGTGAGGGTGGGATTTATATAGAGGTGAGGAGAATGGTTAGAATTGACAAAAAATATTATCATCGATATGTTATCTCAACTGTAACATCATAGTAATGGAATATAAATCAAATTGTTCCTTTCAAGAAAAGACCATTTCCTGTGGAGAAGATGGTTCCTGAAATGAGGGGTAAACTCTCAGTTTGAGCTATTTCCAATATGAAATCTAAAGGACCTAGAAATTGTCAGGATGAAAGCTTCTCCGCCCTGATGATCGTGTCCTCAGTCAATCAATAATCTCCATCGTTCATTGGTTCGGTAGGTCACGTTAATAGGGAGGCGTGGATTTGAAACTAATCACAACCGCATGATTGAATTGAGCGTTGAAGAAATGTTTAATCGAAAATAGTTTGTTTGTGAACTCTAACTCCGGTGACACTGAAACTGTCACCTTTACACCCTAAGTAAGAACAGAAGTTGTTTAACATAATAAACTCGCTAGCCCACATTCTAACACCTGAGGTCCCTGAAGTGAATAGCTGCATCAATTTGTCCACCGGTACTTTACGTTGTTAAATTCTTGTTTTTCAACTGGTAGGAAGCGGCTACACGAGCGAAATGCGCGCTCTCAACCGTCTTATTTGGGGTTATTGGCGAACTAAACGCAAAATATGTATTGTCGCCAGCAACTGGACGGTGATGAAACAATTCACGAAAGAAAAGTAAATTACACTACGGGGAAGATACATTTAACATGCATCCACACAAACAACGAAATAATAACAAATATATACTTCAGTCGCTCGAAACCTCAAATCCCATGTTCAGGCTCCGGTGCCTGATATGGTTGGACCACACACGTCAGTAATCTATGTAGCTCATAAAATGTTAAACGCATAAATTGTTCAACTAAAGAAACAATATCATTAGGATATTTATTTATTTTTCAATTAGCGCCGTGGCAGTTTATCACCATTGCTACAAAAGCGACAGTCGCGCTCTCATCCAAAATCAGTCACCCTCTCAACATTACGTTTTACGTCACGCGATGGGGATCCGCTAAACAACTTTTTCAGCCAATGAGAAAGTAGTCGAGCCTACCTGCCCACGCTCTTTTAACCTTTCTAGGTACGTTTTGATATTTCTTTCATTCTGCACGGAGAACAGTGACCTAGAAGTGTGATTTTGTTTATACGTTATTCGAGGTGAGTTTTGCTGGACAAGGTATGACATTCAAACGCATTGATAGAGAGAAATGCTTTTTATCACCCGTTTTATCACCCGTTGTGGTGGTGGTCGACAGACCGCTGTAAAGCGGGCTTGCAAGGTATTCATTTGGCAACAATGCACATCACTCGGCTAGGTTCTGCAAGTCCTTTATCTAACTAACCTAGTGCTGTGGGATAAATGTGAATTTTGCTATTCTAAATAGCAGCCTACTGTAGGCTACTACAGTACTGTAAATCAATGCATGCTTGTTTTTGCTGGCACGATACTCTACTGCACAGACTGCCGTGTCATGCTTACCAGCTGATCAACAATCTTTGAATAACATGCATCCTTTGTTGAAGAACTGTAGTTTCTCGTCATCCTGTTATGATATAAGCATCTGGGTGTTAAATGTATCTATTGCATTTCTAGCTTTAGTTCACATCTCAACCTACAGTTTTAATTTGCTCTAGTTTAGAGCTACCTATTAGTATGCATGACATGTTGCGAACTTTAGGATGCAAAAGTAGAAAATGTTCCAAGATTATCTTTGGCTCAGTTATCTTCAATTGTATCGAAAGCAAGTAAGCAAATCATATATTAGTTCACAGTTGTCCAAAGCAAAGAGCCATGGTTCAATCCAAGACCTGGGTCCTGGCCCGTCACTTTGAAGGCTTCCCGGAGGACAGCAACTTTGAGCTGAAGCTGGAGCAGCAGCCAGAGCCTAAAGATGGAGGTAACAAACTAACACCTGGGGAGATGAGCTCATCACATTGACTTCGATCATCTGGACTTGCACTTGCACTGAGTACAAGATTCCTGTACCTGACTGAAGCTGATATGAGTGATGTCATACGTTGTTGTTTTGCCTGTTTCAGAGGTGCTTCTCGAGGCACTGTTTCTCAGTGTGGATCCATACATGAGGTAGGGGAGAAAATACAAAGGGGACGGGTTTCATTCCACTAATATTTTCCATTTAGGTCATGTTTCATGTAATGTGATATCTATGAGGAAAACGATGTTATTATTCACTGAACAGTTTTGACTTTGCTAAACCACAGTTCTTCAGTAGATTTCCTGACAGAAAACATCTCATCTGATGTGTTCTTCTGTGGTTGTTTCCAGACCGTTCAGCCGACTGCGTATGAAAGAGGGGGGAGTGATGATCGGAACTCAAGTGGCCAAGTAAGAAAAATAAACCGGTCCACGTCCAAATGGCACCCTATTACCTACATAGTGCACTAGTGGGCCCTGGTCAAAAGCAGTGCACTATGTAGGGAATACGTTGCCATTTGGGATGCAGGCCTAAGTTAACTGCCTTTCATCTACCATGAGAGGACATGCATGCCTACCGTTTACTGGAAGAGAATGGACCCTGCGCCTGTTATTCATTTCTGAGGCAGTAGATTATCATTCGTGACTGCAGTTGTAAGAGAACAAATTGAATGCACTTGGCAGTGTACTCTGAGGTTCCGTTCCTGCCACAAGTGAATGGTTCAATGTGTTTTCACAGACAAAGTGTGTTATTGAGAGTGAGTCTGTCTGGATACGTACACACAACCAAATGACTCTCCCCTGCATTCACTCTCTCCCCAGGGCTTTTTAAATGACTTTACTGAGTTTATTTCCTTTAATACTGTCATTAAACTATCTTTGTGAATATGTGCAGATTGCTTCCTTTGACATTTTCATATGTATTCCAATTAGTCTCTAGATAAACAGTTTAGCGACCACTGAGGGTGAAGGTCGTATTCCCAGGTTAAACCTTCTCTGTGACTAGAAACACTCTCAATGGGAGATTGTTCATTAGGCATACTTTACGATCTGTGTCTTCGGACACAGACTTCTTATCAACACTCTAAGTATGATCAACTAACCTAGTTCATTCAGTTTGTTTATTTGTTTTGCGTGTGGTTTTCTAGGGTGATCCAGAGCAACAACTCAGCCTTCCCAATTGGGTGCCATGTGGTTGGTAGATGTGGCTGGAGGACACACACTGTGTCTGATGGGACAGGCCTGACACACCTTCTGTCTGACTGGCCACAGGAAGTCCCCATGTCCCTGGCTCTGGGGGCCATCGGCATGCCTGGGTAAGGAATGGGGGACTTTCTGAGTGCCAGTGGCTTCTATTTTGGGGTAAAAGTCTCCGAAATCCCGGACCGAGGGCAACCGCACTCATCCAGAATGTCAGAACATTGTTAATGTGGGAGGCAACCCATCATCAGTTACTATGGCATGAATCACCACTGGCCACAAAGTGTGGAACATATATGTTTTCAGGTCAGAAGAAAGGCCTGGGTAAGGAGGGATACTAACAGTTAATGTTTGAGCTAGTGTTGGAGAATTTGCAGCACAGCTGTTTCATGACAGATTAAATGTTGACCTCAAGTCTGCCAGGAAAAGCATCTATGTTTTTCTTTGAGTTTGATAAAAACAAAGATTTGGGCCACAGATGTCTCCGGTCACCATTTTACGGTCCTGTTCCGCTTTTCCGCTGAACTCTAAACCGTTTGAATGAGTCACAATTCAGATGAGCATCCATCTGATGCTACTGCTTGTGTTTTTACGTAGAGCGAGACAGGCAAGGATGAGAGAAAGGTTGAGGCGGGGATTGGCCTCACGAACATTGGGGTTGTACATGTGTGCTTTCTGATGGGAGTGTTCCCACTGGACCACACGGGTGACTCTTCTATGGTTAAACTTCTTATTAAAGAGCTCTCCCTCTGGTGCCCTGACTACTGGCTGACAGACCTTATGTGGTCTCCAGGGTTGTCTCTGCTGTTTGATCACACTTTAAACACTTTCAATATTCGGAATCACAACTCTTTGTCTGGGGGATTGAGAATTTAAAAGACTTTGAAAGACAAATGACTGTATTCAATGGACTATAAAGTTGTATTTCATTCTATTCCCTTGTAATCTGATTGCAGGTTAACAGCCCTGTACGGTCTGGAGGAGGTGCTGGGGCTGCAGGCAGGAGACACCCTCCTGGTGAACGCTGCAGCTGGGGCCGTGGGCTCCACTGTGGGCCAGATCGCTAAGATCAAGGGCTGCAGGGTGGTGGGCTCCACCGGGTCTGACGCCAAGGTAAGAATGAAAAAGGGATTTGAATGAAAGACTGGGAGGCAAAAATGCAATGGTCATCATCTGTTTCTTTGTCTTTATCCTTTGATTAAAAAAGGGCGCAGCACTTGATTAAGTAAAATTGTTTCATTTTCTTTTCCTGAACTTTTTTTGTTTATTCCTTTGTCTTTTTCTCTTTTCCGACACCAAGGTGGCCTTCCTCAAGGAGCTGGGCTTCGATGAGGCCTTCAACTACAAAACAGTCAGCTCTCTGGAGGAGGCCCTGAAGAGTGCCTCACCTGACGGATACCACTGCTTCTTTGAGAACGTAGGTTATATAGTAGTTATAAAGTATTTCGTTGTAGTAAAGTATTCATATAAAATGTTATTAAGTAGTTATATAATAATTCACTCTGATACTTGTAATATTGTTAGATATGGCTGCTACTCTTTAGTTTTAAAGTGGTATTTCACTCTAGTTTTAATATCATTAGACAGATATACAGTGTCGGACGCTATCAGTGTTTCGTAATGGGTATTTCATCCTAACATATTTACCTGGATATAACTTAATTTTTATAGGTGGGAGGATCTTTCTCTAGTGTGGCCATCCCTCAGATGAAGGAGTTTGGAAGGATAGCCTTGTGCGGGGGCATCTCAACATACAATGACACCACTCCACAAACAGGTCTGCTCCCGCTCCCTTTACTTACAGAGATGCACATTTAAAGAACCCATTCAAATATACACAACTCTACATTGCATAACTCTGTAATTTGTGTTCCCTTTACATGCTGTGAGTGTTGAGATTGTGCACTGACTGTGCTCATTTCAATATTCCACCAGATGGCGCCATCAGCCAGTATTACACTCAGAATGCTGTCGCCAGCTGAATGTTTCATTCAAATCAAATCAAATCAAATTTTATTAGTCACATACACATGGTTAGCAGATGTTAATGCGAGTGTAGCGAAATGCTTGTGCTTCTAGTTCCAACAATGCAGTGATAACCAACAAGTAATCTAACTAACAATTCCAAAACTACTGTCTTATACACAGTGTAAGGGGATAAGGAACATGTACATAAGGATATATGAATGAGTGATGGTACAGAGCAGCATACAGTAGATGGTATCGAGTACAGTATATACATATGAGATGAGTGTGTAGACAAAGTAAACAAAGTGGCATAGTTAAAGTGGCTAGTGATACATGTGTTACATAAGGATGCAGTCGATGATGTAGAGTATAGTATATACATATGCATATGAGATGAATAATGTAGGGTAAGTAACATTATATAAGGTAGCATTGTTTAAAGTGGCTAGTGATATATTTACAACATTTCCCATCAATTCCCATTATTAAAATGGCTGGAGTTGGGTCAGTGTCAATGACAGTGTGTTGGCAGCAGCCACTCAGTGTTAGTGGTGGCTGTTTAACAGTCTGATGGCCTTGAGATAGAAGCTGTTTTTCAGTCTCTCGGTCCCAGCTTTGATGCACCTGTACTGACCTCGCCTTCTGGATGATAGCGGGGTGTACAGGCAGTGGTTCGGGTGGTTGATGTCCTTGATGATCTTTATGGCCTTCCTGTAACAACGGGTGGTGTAGGTGTCCTGGAGGGCAGGTAGTTTCCCCCGGTGATGCGTTGTGCAGTCCTCACTACCCTCTGGAGAGCCTTACGGTTGAGGGCGGAGCAGTTGCCGTACCAGCCCGCCAGGATGCTCTCGATTGTGCATCTGTAGAAGTTTGTGAGTGCTTTTGGTGACAAGCCGAATTTCTTCAGCCTCCTGAGGTTGAATAGGCGCTGCTGCGCCTTCTTCCTTGTCAGTGTGAGTGGACCAATTCAGTTTGTCTGTGATGTGTATGCCGATTAAAACTAGCTACCCTCTCCACTACTGTTCCATCGATGTGGATAGGGGGGTGTTCCCTCTGCTGTTTCCTGAAGTCCACAATCATCTCCTTAGTTTTGTTGACGTTGAGTGTGAGGTTATTTTCCTGACACCACACTCCGAGGGCCCTCACCTCCTCCCTGTAGGCCGTCTCGTCGTTGTTGGTAATCAAGCCTACCACTGTTGTGTCGTCCGCAAACTTGATGATTGAGTTGGAGCGTGCGTGGCCACGCAGTCGTGGGTGAACAGGGAGTACAGGAGAGGGCTCAGAACGCACCCTTGTGGGGCCCCCGTGTTGAGGATCAGCGGGGAGGAGATGTTGTTGCCTACCCTCACCACCTGGGGGCGGCCCGTCAGGAAGTCCAGTACCCAGTTGCACAGGGCGGGGTCGAGACCCAGGGTCTCGAGCTCGAGCTTGGAGGGTATTATGGTGTTGAATGCCGAGCTCTAGTCGATGAACAGCATTCTCACATAGGTATTCCTCTTGTCCAGGTGGGTTAGGGCAGTGTGCAGTGTGGTTGAGATTGCATCGTCTGTGGACCTATTTGGGCGGTAAGCAAATTGGAGTGGGTCTAGGGTGTCAGGTAGGGTGGAGGTGATATGGTCCTTGACTAGTCTCTCAAAGCACTTCATGATGACGGAAGTGAGTGCTACGGGGCGGTAGTCGTTTAGCTCAGTTACCTTAGCTTTCTTGGGAACAGGAACAATGGTGGCCCTCTTGAAGCATGTGGGAACAGCAGACTGGTATAGGGATTGATTGAATATGTCCGTAAACACACCGGCCAGCTGGTCTGCGCATGCTCTGAGGGTGCGGCTGGGGATGCCGTCTGGGCCTGCAGCCTTGCAAGGGTTAACACGTTTAAATGTCTTACTCACCTCGGCTGCAGTGAAGGAGAGACCGCATGTTTCCGTTGCAGGCCGTGTCAGTGGCACTGTATTGTCCTCAAAGCGGGCAAAAAAGTTATTTAGTCTGCCTGGGAGCAAGACATCCTGGTCCGTGACTGGGCTGGATTTCATCTTGTAGTCTGTGATTGACTGTAGACCCTGCCACATGCCTCTTATGTCTGAGCCATTGAATTGAGATTCCACTTTGTCTCTGTACTGACGCTTAGCTTGTTTAATAGCCTTACGGAGGGAGTAGCTGCACTGTTTGTATTCAGTGGAGGCTGGTGGGGGAAGCTAGAGGCAGACAGTCTCATTGTAATTGTCTGGAATAGAATAAATGGAACAGATCCATTTATGCCATTCCAGCCATTACAATGAGCCAGTCTTCCTATAGCTCCCCCCACCAGCCTCCCCTGGTTTCATTACATAAAAATTAATGTAGAAGCATATTGGATCTTTGTTTTCCTTGTTTGCCTATATTACACACTCTATAATATCTTTCCTTTCATTTTCTCTCTCTCACTTTCTTTCACTTCTTTCTCTCTTATTCTCCCCCTTTCTTGCTCTCTCTCTCTCTCTTTCTCTCTCTCTCTCGCTTTCTCTTTCTCTTTCTCTCTTTCTCTCTTTCTCTCTCTCTCTCTCTGTCTCTCTCGGACAGGCCCCTACCCCCACCTGACCATGATCTTTAAGCAGCTGAAGATGGAGGGCTTCCTGGTGGGCAGGTGGGAGCATAAGAACCAAGAGGCTCTGAGGAGACTGATGGCCTGGAAGAGGGAGGTAAGTACAGTACTGGGGATAAAAACTAGCCTGAAATCCAGACGTGTTTTGTGCTAACATTACACTCCTTGTGCTCTGACATGTTTGTCTTATGACATGGAATACAAGGAGTGGAATGTTAGCACAAACAGACTGTTACCCAGGGTATATAAAAAACTGTCTGAAGTTCAGAATCATGAAAATGCTGTATTGGGTAACAATTTCACATGCCATGTTTTACATATACAAGATATCTTGTTAGCTGTACACCCTGTTATTTTATTGAGTCTTCATCTCATTTCGAGCTATTCATATTTACAATATGAAATGTCTGTGACTATCAGAGACTATAGACCTGCTAATGTTGTGTTTATATCCACAGGGGAAACTGCAGTGTCATGAGCATGTCACTGAAGGCTTTGAGAACATGCCTGCTGCCTTTATGGGAATGCTGCAGGGAGAAAACATTGGAAAAGCCATTGTTAAAGTTTAGATGGCTTCAATGGATACTCTATCATAGGATTAGAATTCCAGGAATATTCCCATAGGAAAGCCTAACTATAACCACGACGTTGCATTCTGGAATCATTTTTCTATAGTGCATTCGTAGCACAACCTTATTATACATTCACATCATAGTCCGTCCTTGAATCCAAGTGTTTACTTTGTATGAAGTATTAAAGTGTTTTTTATGGCTTTTGTTGTCTGACTTCATTGTTTTACTCACAAATCAGAGTCAAATGAAGTGATGGTGTTTCGTAGGCGACCTAGTAGTAATGGCAAGATGTGCATCGCCACACTACCACAGACCTCGGTTGTTCTGTCTTATTGCAGGCTATAGCTCTAAAAATAACTCTGCTCATAATTAATGCTTCTCATCTCCTTGAAAGCAGGAAGAAAGGACTTTGTTCATTAGGTACCAAACGGCAGTAAAAAAGGACTAAAACGGTGAGGGACTACCTGGAATTGTCCAGTAAGAAACTTTTCCATTTGAAAACATTTACTACGGTGTGCCCGAATGAATGTGACCCGGGGCTTTGAAGCTCCTATGCTGTCATTGAGTGGCTCCAAAGAAATAGTGTACGGTCGATCTCTCCTTAGTTGTCTACAACATCCCTTTGATATGAATGAGACCTCTTTATTTTTAGTTACTGATTTGAATTCCAGTAGAGTTCAGGTGACAAGATGTTCGTTTCTGTAACCTCATGGTGAGAGCTTGTCATGTACACAACCATGGAAGGAAAGCACGGTTCATACCAAAAAATGTAGTCTGATGGGAATATTACAATGTATTTGATTCATTCAGATCACTTTGTGGTCGATCAATCCACAGAATAAATTACTTTCTCATTTGATTTGAATGTTCCGTGCTATTACTTTCCCAGCTCCAATGCTATTTGACCCTGCTTATTGACTCACAGGTTCTCTCAACCAATCCCCTGCTGATTCTGTAGTAAACCAGGAATTTGTCAAGTCACCGTGATTTGTGGAATAAACTATTGTACATGTTGCCTACACAATATGCAGCATTCATATAGTCAAACCAATTGTGGTCCCTTTTGATTCATTCCATAAAATTCTTTGTTCAGGTATTCAATGCATTTGAATGACCCAAGTCTTGAGAAATAGCCTAATCTACACACAAAATATGAAAATGTATCATTTGCATTGCTTGAAGCACAATATTTCTATTGTCATCCCCGTCAAGCAGTTGGCTCGTGGATCGCCCACGAGGGGCAGGGCTTATGCGCGGCTTTTATAAACCCGGCAGCGTCACTTCACACACTGAAAGCCGCTTGCTGTCAAAGGAGCTTAGTATTGTGTTGTAACAGACCGCCAATAAACCACCGTCAACATGATTATCGAAATTGAAGATAAGGTAAGACATGTTTTTGCTTCGTGCATAGCTCTTTTGATCGATCATCCAACTCACTTGTGGGGGTTTGAAGCGTTTATAACGTTCACGCCGCTGCGCCTGTCATCGAATGTTCATTCCTAATATGCAACTAACTGGCTAGGTTTATCTGGACTAGGCAAACGTTTTCAATCTACTCTAACTTTCTGGCTAAATCGCTACCGTCCCAGTTAGTGTTGTATTTAGCTATTTAATGTGTAAATTCCAGATAACCTGGACTTTTAGTGGTTGTGTTGCATCATCGTGGTTGCAATGTTTTAAGTGTCAGGCAGATGGAATCAGTCCCGGGCAGTGATGTGTATAAACCCTGGATTACTGTTATGTATTGGCCGTTACGAGGTTTTGAAGCCACTGGTCGGCCATGTTGGCACTCCCCGGTAGGAACTCTTTCATAGGAATTAATGAAATTCTACAGTATTTTAAAGGACAAAAATGACAGGTATTTAAGTTGTTGTAGTAAGGACAGTAACATTAGTAATCTGAAAACATACTTTAAGGAATGTATGTTTAGTTCCGATTATATCATTTGAAAGTATGCATTTAGGCATGTAATAATGTGTCAAACAAATGCAGACATGAATAAATGCATTTCTATAGCTTCCTAAATATTTTTTACAATGTGAGGGAGGGCCAAGCTGGCGGTATGGTGGCTTCAACACAGTGCCCCCTGTCACTCATCGTGTGTGTGTGTGTGTGATGGTCTATCAAAGTCCTGTTCCAGCCTCAAACGGCTTAAGGTTGGCGCTAAACAAGGTCCTATAAACCACGATCATGTTCATATCAACCAAAAAGTATTATATTCTTCTGATACCAGACATTGTTGATGGCCAATAACATATTCTATGTTTGACATTCTCATTGTGGCTGGACAATGTGTTCTGTAGGCTCTTCCTCACAGTTTTAATTAATGTGTTCTCTACTGTTCTGTAGGATTCCTTCTTCAGTGCCCTGAAGGAAGCAGGAGACAAGCTGGTGGTAGTAGACTTCACAGCCTCCTGGTGTGGCCCCTGCAAGAACATTGCACCCTTCTTCAAAGTGAGTGGTCCAACACTCAACGTCTCTAGCTGAGCTGTACCATTACTCACGCGGGAAGGTTCTTCTGATTTTAGTTTCTGATTTTGTTCTAAGGGCCCATATTCATAAAGCGTCTTAGACTTGGAGTGTTGAGCAAGGATCAGTTCTGCATTTTTACATCATAATCAATATGATTACAAGGACAGGGTGGATCTGTTACTAGATCAGCTCTCCCGCTGAGATGCTTTATGAATACAGGCCCAGGTGTGCCTAGTCTAGTTAAGATGCACCCTGCTAGCTGTAGCTGTCAGATGGTCTCCTGTGAGAGGCCTCATGCCAAGTAGGCGGAATCTGAAGGGGTTGGTTGGTCTGAGCCAGAGATATTATGGAAGAAGACAAAACAGTGTGCAAACCCTATTCCCTACATGGTACACTACTTCTGACCAGGGCCCATAGTATACTACTTTTGACCTATGTAGGGAATAGGATGCCATTTAGGATGTAGCCTGTGTTGTGGTGGCCATGTCGTCTTGGCAACCGTCGAGGAAGCCTCCTAGGACTTGGAACATTGCGCTTATCAAGTGAAGAGCCCTTGATATAGACTGTAAACAGAATGCTAATGAACAATGCTGAGATGATCAGTCATAAGCCCACTGAGGCAGAGCAGGGTTGTGAAGTCGGGCCTTGCCGTAAACTATTTAAAACGAAAAACTGGGTCAATACTTGCATTAGGTAGCATTCAAGTGGAGATGTGAACCAACCTATGGTGTGTGTCCTCCATCAATACCCCTTGTATGGTATGTCTCTGGGACAATAATAGACAGGTGGATACATGCGCTGCTGTGTCTGACACATCTGGTTGAGTTAATGGTTACAAAATTCCCAAGTGGAGGATTCTGGATTTCCCCCCCCTCCGGTTCCGGGAATCTTCTAACCAGGATTTCTGGAAAACCTGGAGATTTTGGGGAAGCTAATATAATTTTGGAATCCTAGTTTAGCCAGCAGTACACTGCTAGGCCTGTTTTCCCATTGGGGCTGCCTTGCTGACCCTTGACGTTTAACCTGTGCGCTCTGCTCCTCTACAGGGGCTTTCGGAAAAACCAGAGAACAAGAATGTGGTTTTCCTCAAGGTGGATGTGGACGAGGCAGCGGTGAGTCAATTGTGTGTGTGTGTGTGTGTTCCACAAACATTGAACAACTGTTAATGGCTCTTGTTGAAAGTGCCTGAGCATTATGTACTGGAGGTTGAAGTGATGAATTGGGACGTTATCAGATTTTCTGTGAATTAGTACAAACAGTCCAGTTGGTGTATTTGAATACAGAAAACTCCTTGTAAAGATGGAAGTCTTGCCTAACATTGACTAGACCTCATGTATGTAGATCTATTGGGAAACCCCACGAGGCTATATCTCTTGAAGTACAAGACTCGAGAGAATACTTTGGTTAGGAAAGTGAGGTCAGTAGACGAGCCGGCTGTCTGGCTGGCCCGGCAGTTTACAGGTGAAAGGTCACTATCCAATTGTGACTTTGTTGCATTGAGCTGGGGTTGCTGTGGCTACGGGAAGTGTCTTCGCGTGTTTTTGTACAGTCCAGACACTGGGTTGAACCCATGAGTCAGTCATCTCAGCTGTCTGTGTTGGGTCATATAGTATGTAGACTACTGTGTGGCTGGGTGTACGGAGGGGGGGTTCCAAAACCTGCTTTTCCCTTGTATATTATTACAGAAGGCTTGAGGCCATTTGCCCAGTCAGTTAGGACAAACCTGTCCTGCAGAACTAAGGCGTTCCTTACTGGGTGATACTCAACCACATCAATGTGCTTTTAATAGAGTGAGCCTGTTTATTTACAGTACTATTGTACCTTTTTAGCCATAAAAATAAACGTACAACAGGGATTTGAGAGGAATGGGAGATGCAGTAGAGGAATGCTGAGGCAGAGGCCACGTAGTGAGGAGGACTGGCTACTATTCTGAACTGTGAGTGGTGATCTTTCTGGCGCCCAGACCCGATGAAGCATCAGCCAAGTGTCTGCTACACAGAATGGAAGAGAAGTCCAGTAGCTACAAGATCCTCAGCGGACTCCGTCACCGTTATCTCCCATCCTCTGACTCATCTCTCTCCGCTCAAGCCGTGAACTGACCCTCTCCATCTTCAGAGGATGCAGCGATCAAAGACTTGGCCTCTATTGGTTGATCTGTCATGATGTATTGCTTGTTTGGTCTGCGTTTTTTAATCACCCTTCACTCTGCCTCCTCCTATAGGATGTGGCCAAACACTGTGACATCAAATGCATGCCGACGTTCCATTTCTACAAGAATGAGAAAAAGGTGGGTATTTTCTTGTCTTTTCCTCTTTATAAATAATAAAAGGAGTAACGCAACTTATGGTCGCTTTAGTTGATTTCCCTCTTGGGGTAAAGACTGCATTATATTTAGTATAACAGTCGGCTGTACCGCTGTACTGGTCTGTTTTTGAATGGAATTGTGGTACGTTGAAAGTGATATTAGAATTCCCTGCGGTGTCGTTCCCAGGTGGATGATTTCTCTGGGTCCAACGAAGCCAAACTGGAGGAGAAGGTCAACACTCTGAGGTCATGAGGAAGAGGCTGACACGCACATCTGCACTGACGCTGTACAAACGCCACCACCAACCAACCGTCTTTAGACCGAACTCGCCCTTGAAGGAATAATTCCACTATAGTCCCAATTCCCTCTCGAAGGACAGATTCCACCATATGTACAACAAAACATTGTTTTAATTCAATGATTATTCCATTTTTAAAATAGGTATTTAATGTTAATGCCAAACCATGCCTCTAAATCCTCCAGTGTATTAGTCGTTCTTGTTCAGGTCAGGAGTTTATCTCCATTTTTAAAAAGGACCATAATATTTTAATGTATTTTTATATATTAGAGCAATGCTGTTGGGATTTTGAATGTTCTGTTGAAGTGGGTGGATTCAATAAATGAAGATGAATGCTGACGTCTGGTGTGAGTTCCCTAAATCTTTTTTTGGGATGAGTTAATGGACTAGGGTTGCACTACTCTTCATGGCGCAGTAGTCAACCGTATTTAACTCTCTGGGCTAGAATTGAGCATCCCATTTGCATGTTGTGTTTTTATAGCCTAATGTTTATCTAGATTTAGTAGGTACGAAAATATAGCTTAGAAATGTGTAGTCTAAGATGCTATACATTCTAAAGCATCATGTAGTAACTACAGTAAAGGGAGAGTGCTTAAAGGCCTAGATTCAGATCAAGCGATAGCCGACGCCTGCATAGCTGGCGTCTGAGGTGTAACTGCATTGGAGCCGTCTTAGTCCTTGTCACGACGCCACACCCATCCCAGTCGTGTTAGACTTTCAGAATGAAAGAGCGTAGGCTGTACAGAAATTATGCACATAGTAAGTGAAATTAGGATTTATCATCCTCATTGAGGTGTAAATTAGCCTACATCTCACATTGCAGTGTTTGAATTTGTAAACAAGGCTGCATTTGGATTTCACTTAATGTGACGCTGTGCAGCCAATGGCAATGTCCCCATTAGGTATAATGCCAGGAACCTCATGTAGATTTTGCAGCTCTAATGCAGTTCCACGCCAAAACAACCTCTATGCAGATCTGATTGAATAGAGCCCTAAAACTCCATCTAAAGCAACATCCATCTTAAAGCACTATGAATATTTTATTTAACCCGGTAAATTGACAGAACACATCCTAATTTACAGCAATGACCTAGAGGATGATCAAGGCACTGCCTTGCTGTAAATTAGGATCTGTTCTGTCAACTTAGTAGGTTAAATAAAATATTCATAGTGCTTTAAGAAGTTGGGGATGATTAGGTGACAACAATGGTATATGAGCCAGACTAGGAATTTAATCAGGATACCAGGGTTAACACCCCTACTCTTACAATAAGTGCCATGGGATCTTTAGTGACCACAGAGAGTCAGGACACAATTTTAACATCCCATCCAAAAGACGGCACCCTACACAAGGCAATGTCCCCAATCAATGTCCTCAAACACTGATATTTTTTTAGACCAGAGGAAAGGGTTCCTCCTCCTGGCCCTCCAACACCACTTCCAGCAGCATCTGGTCTCCCATCCAGGGACCAACCCTGATCAACCTTGCTTAGCTCCAGAAGCGAGCCAGCAGTGGGTTGCAGGGTGGTTTGCTGCTGGTACACTGATTCTAGGGAACTATAGTAAAGGCATGGAGAGACCCACTGCCGGCACCTGACATGCTTTAGCGTCACACCCAACAGCAGAGATGAGGTACTAGTGGCGTTCCAGCCCAACTACAATGCAGACGCCTGCCAGATCTCGCCAACACTTAGGTGTTTAACATATCAGCTAATCATAGGATATAGCAATCTGATGTCATTCACTTGCTCACATAGGCTTGGCTCTGGAAAACATTGAGGAAGATGCAGTTGGAGTGAATGGAACCGATTCAGTTGTATTTTATGCTTTAATAAAAACGTGAGGATAGTTTACACATATACATTGGACAATCACAACGTTTTTACATCATACCAGTATAGCAGCATATTTAATACTGTTCATTTTCTATATGAAAAAAATACAGCTTTATTTTACAAAATGTGTCTGTTTTTGTTTCCCTGGGAGGGGTGGAGGACAGAATTCATGGTTTACATTTATGAAATAATTACACAAAATTCCCTTCACGGAGAGCGAAATCTTCTTTCACGTTGAATGGTCTTAAATATTAAAATATCCTGTTTTCCTTTTCCTGTAAAGTTGAGAGAAAATGAAAAAGACTATTAGACTAAATCATTTGTCATTTTCAAAACCTTTTATTTGTGGCTCGATATTTTAAATGTAGAAAACATTGCCATTAGTCCCGTAGTTATAAACTACTCGGGGCCTGCCTGTTTTCACCTGACTGTTGGGGTTTCAACAAGCCCAGTTGGCTGTTTTCCCAGTGAGAGAGTAGGCAAAAAAATAAAAAATTATAATAATGTCATCACAACGGATGGATAGCCCTGCAGTGTGGCTCATAGCCAAATGGTTTTCTGCAGAGTCCAATCAGAAGTGAGAGAGAGGTTTTCTCATTCAGTTGTATTTGTCAGCCTTGAGTTTAGCAGTACATTGGAATTAGAGTTTTCACCTGGAAAAAAACATTTCTGACACTATCTTTACCTAGATGTTCAGTCAGAGTAGCTTTCTCTGTTAGAGTGGCACGTCAGCCAGATACTGTACATCTTCCCATTTAATTAGATACAGTGCATTCGGAAAGTATTCAGACCCTTTAACCTTTTCCACATAAGTCTTATTCTAAAATGTATTCAATTTGTATTTCCCCTCATCAATCTACACACAATACCCAATAATGATAAAATAAAATAAAACATAAACTGAAATATCACATTTACATAAGTATTCAGACCCTTTACTCAGTACTTTGTTGAAGCACCTTTGGCAGCTGTTACAGCCTTGAGTCTTCTTGGGTATGACGCTACAAGCTTGGTACACCTGTATTTGGGGAGTTTCTCCCATTCTTCTCTGCAGATCCTCTGAAGCTCTGTCAGGTTGGTTGAAACGTTGCTGCACAGCCACTTTCAGGTCTCTCTAGATATGATTGATCGGGTTCAAGTCCGGGCAAGGACATTTAGAGACTTGTCCCGAAGCCACTCCTGCATTGTCTTGCCTGTGTGCTTCGGGTCGTTGTCCTGTTGGAATGTTAACCTTCGCTCATGTCTGAGGTCATGAGCGCTCTGGAGCAGGTTTTCATAAAGGATCTCTCTGTACTCTGCTCCGTTTTATCCTTCCCTCGATCCTGACTTGTCTCCCAGTCTCTGCCACTGAAAAACATCCCCACAGCATGATGCTGCCACCACCATGCTTCACCGTAGGGATGGTGCCAGGTTTCCTCTAGAAGTGACGCTTGGAATTCAGGCCAAAGAGTTCAATCTTGGTTTTATCAGACCAGAGAATCTTGTTTCTAATGGACTGAGTCCTTTAGGTGTCTTTTGGCAAACTCCAAGCGGGCTGTCATGTGCCTTTTACTCAGGAGTGGCTTCCGTGTGCCCACTCTACCATGAAGGCCTGATTGGTGGAGTGCTGCAGAGATGGTTGTCCTTCTGGAAGGTTCTCCCATTTGCACAGAGGAACTCTGGAGCTCTATCAGTGACCATCGGGTTCTTGGTCACCTCCCTGATCAAGGCTCTTCTCCACCGATTGCTCAGTTTGGCCGGGCGGACAGCTCTAAGAAGAGTCGTGGTGATTCCAGACTTCTTCCATTTAAGAATGATGGAGGCCACTGTGTTCTTGGGAACCTTCAATGCTGCAGAAATGTTTTGTTACCCTTCCCTATATCGGTGCCTCGACACAATTTTGTCTCAGAGGTCTACCGACAATTCCTTCGACCTCATGACTTGGTGTTTGCTCTGACATGCACTGTCAACTGTGGGACCTTACTGTATACAGGCAGGTGTGTGCCTTTCCAAATCATGTCAAATCAACTTAATTTACGACAGGTGGACTCCAATCAAGTTGGATAATGTTTCACACGTAATGTATAATATGTAGCCTATGGCAGGTGATCCAATGTCTCGTTATTATTCTTATTTTATGTTTGTATATATAATTATTATTTTTTTGTTTGTTACACTCGTCTGTTACTGTCTCTTTGTCGTATCGTTGTCTAATATCTTTTCACTTTTATTTTGAATGTTCTTAATTGGAAAATGCTAAAATATATTTGTAAAAACATCTCAAAGATGATCAGTGGAAACAGGATGCACCTGAGCTCAATTCCGAGTCTCATAGCAAAGGGTCTGAATACTTGTGTAAATAAGGTTCTGTTTTTTATTTGTATGAAATTTGCTAAAAAAAATCTTAAAACCTGTGTCCGCTTTGTCATTATAGGTTATTGTCATTATAGGTTGATAATGAGGATTTTTATTTTATTTAATCCATTTTAGAATAAGGCTGTAAAGTATCAAAATGTGAAAAAATGGAAGAGGTCTGAATACTTTCAGAATGCACCGTATGTGGCCCAGTTAGTACTCAACCTCTCTGTCCAGCCATACCTTGGCCCAACTCCAACAGACAGAGAGCTGAGCTGAGCTGAGACACAGACCTGGGTTCAAATACGACATGAAACCTTACAACATACTTTGAGTGTCTGCTCTAGCCTGCCAATAGTGCCATGGGCGGGTTTGCAGTTTTGCGACTATTCTATTTGTTGATTATGCCAGGAATGCTCAATCAAGCACTGCCGGTAAAGTATTTTCAATTATTTCAAATATTTTTTGTGCCTAGGTCTGGTGAGTGTGCCTCACATTACAGAGAGATTGTATAGTAGGTCACATTGTATTGCTGTACTAGGGTTTCCTTCAAATGATGACACAGACACAAACTAGGCCTCATTCAGGATAAGGGGAAGAGAGGAGAGATAATGATTTCCTTATGAGCATTATTAATGTTATGATTTGCCATTCCTGACATAATTTGATCTGTGTGTGATCAAGCAGTGCTATGCAGTCTGGTAGTACCTGGTGGTCTGGTAGTACAGAGTGGTCTGGTAGTACAGAGTGGTCTGGTAGTACCTGGTGGTCTGGTAGTACAGAGTGGTCTGGTAGTACAGAGTGGTCTGGTAGTACCTGGTGGTCTGGTAGTACAGAGTGGTCTGGTAGTACCTGGTGGTCTGGTAGTACAGAGTGGTCTGGTAGTACAGAGTGGTCTGGTAGTACCTGGTGGTCTGGTAGTACAGAGTGGTCTGGTAGTACAGAGTGGTCTGGTAGTACCTGGTGGTCTGGTAGTACCTGGTGGTCTGGTAGTACAGAGTGGTCTGGTAGTACAGAGTGGTCTGGTAGTACCTGGTGGTCTGGTAGTACAGAGTGGTCTGGTAGTACAGAGTGGTCTGGTAGTACCTTGTGGTCTGGTAGTACAGAGTGGTCTGGTAGTACAAAGTGGTCTGGTAGTTACCTGGTGGTCTGGTAGTACAGAGTGGTCTGGTAGTACCTTGTGGTCTGGTAGTACAGAGTGGTCTGGTAGTACCTTGTGGTCTGGTAGTACAGAGTGGTCTGGTAGTACAGAGTGGTCTGGTAGTACCTGGTGGTCTGGTAGTACAGAGTGGTCTGGTAGTACCTTGTGGTCTGGTAGTACAGAGTGGTCTGGTAGTACAGAGTGGTCTGGTAGTACCTGGTGGTCTGGTAGTACAGAGTGGTCTGGTAGTACAGAGTGGTCTGGTAGTACAGAGTGGTCTGGTAGTACAGATTGGTCTGGTAGTACAGAGTGGTCTGGTAGTACCTGGTGGTCTGGTAGTACAGAGTGGTCTGGTAGTACAGAGTGGTCTGGTAGTACAGAGTGGTCTGGTAGTACCTGGTGGTCTGGTAGTACAGAGTGGTCTGGTAGTACAGAGTGGTCTGGTAGTACAGAGTGGTCTGGTAGTACCTTGTGGTCTGGTAGTACAGAGTGGTCTGGTAGTACAGAGTGGTCTGGTAGTACAGAGTGGTCTGGTAGTACAGACTGGTCTGGTAGTACCTGGTGGTCTGGTAGTACCTGGTGGTCTGGTAGTACAGAGTGGTCTGGTAGTACCTGGTGGTCTGGTAGTACAGACTGGTCTGGTAGTACCTGGTGGTCTGGTAGTACAGAGTGGTTTGGTAGTACAGAGTGGTCTGGTAGTACCTGGTGGTCTGGTAGTACTGGTTTCTCTGGTAGTGTGTGTGTGTGTGTGTGTGTGTGTGTGTGTGTGTGTGTGTGTGTGTGTGTGTGTGTGTGTGTGTGTGTGTGTGTGTGTGTGTGTGTGTGTGTGTGTGTGTGTGTGTGTGTGTGTGTGTGGTTTGTCACCTAGAGCAGTCGTGCCCGCTCCACCCTAGACTGCAGTGACACCTGTTAGGCCTGATGCACCTCCCACCGTTCAGACAGGACGACGAGCAAACCGCTGTGAAAACACATACTGTCAATAAAACCTTAAACCATTCAACACATATGTATATACACATAAATGTATACACACACACACCACATACACACTCTATCAGCTTTGCATGCACCTGACCAAGAACTATCCTAAGGCTGAGGCAGTTATTGCCTTTGACCAGGAGAGCAACTTTGGTTTTAGAAGTGGTTGGGACATAATTATATTTTTACTCCAGACAGCCTACCCGACCGCTCGGAGGCGTCTGTATGGTCCTAAAGCACACTGTTGCCTCGTTTTGTGTCACTTTCCAATTATAAAACTGGGTGGGGACAAAAATGCAATTTCAGAACGTGAAAGTTGCACCCCTGCCTTTGACTAAATGAGTAACAGGGAGAAGGTGTGGACACACCCACACTTTCAGTAAGGTTCAGAATCTCATCTACAGGACTTCCTCATAATAACAGATGTTTCCTGGTAGAACCCTTGGTTACTCAGGCGAACTGGCAATGTGGTCTTCCCTCTGGGCAGAATAACTTGGTCTCACCCTTTTTCTAGGGAAACACTATCAAAACGGTGTTTTCCACATCCATATTCTCCTGAAATGCAGACAAACATTTAGTTCAAACAGGACATGACTGAACAGAGAAAGAAAAAAATGATTGAACAGAAAAAGAGAAGAAAGGTAGTGCCTTTGTTTCAGTATTACTGAGTCAACAAAAGCACACTGGCATACTGTACAGTAGACATCATGTTGTCGCCACGCACTGACGAGGCCCTTCTAACTGCCCTTCGGGGATTAATAAAGTTGTATGGAATTGAATTGAACAGTATGCCTAACAATCCAAGAGGTAGTCTGTCTATAGGAAAGGGTCATGTTTCAGTCCATGCTTCTACGATGATAGTAGGGGTTGCTTTGGACTTTGGACTTGCCTGTCACTGCAAGCGCTCGGTTGTCACAGACGTGCATTACTACGGCAACAGTAGTCTACAGTATGACGCACGCTGACACAGGAATGGATGGATAAGTACCTTGGATCATTCATTCTCTCCCTGATGTCACTTAAACAATTCCCCCTGCACTCCTGTCCATATGTGACTCGATTCAGGAAACTATGCAGTTGTCACACGTCACGACTTCACAGGAGAGCCAGTTGAACATCGTTTTTTTTTTCAAAATGCGTTTTTTGGCAGAAATGCCTTCTCGAACATGTGAACTTTCATGTGACTTAATACCAAACGTTTATGCCATCTGTAAATACGAATAAAGTTGTTAAATTATGAGCCTATTTGGTTTAGCCAAAGAGAAAGACAAGAACCTTCCCACTAGCCATGATTGGCTGAGATAATGAGTGGGATGGACTTGCCAAGAGACGATTTTCAGATTGTTCTGTGGTGTAGCATCTTGGGTCTATAAAATGAGCTGCTCGTTATGCGTAGATAATCCTTTCTACTGCAGTGTTTTTCTGAAATATAACGTTAGCATGGAGAACTGCAAATATGTTGCTACTGCTCTCAATAACATTGTTGCCCTATAATTTATCAGGCACTATTGACTAAGGTCAGTGGGAGTAACGGGCTGCAATGTCTTCTGATTTTGTTGTTATTCTCGGTTTTACAGCTTCAATGCTCTGTAGTCTGACAAATCATCACCAGCCTAGAACACAATACTGTATTCATTCTAAGCAGCTACATCCTAACTATGAGGTGTGGGGGGAAAAAACTCCTATTACTTCTTTTAAGAAAAAGTGTTTTAAGAAAACTCAAAGTTATCCGGTAACTGAAGTAGTTTTGGGACAGCTCACAGTAAGATAACTTCCTAAAATATCTGCAGCTTCATTTTTAAAATCCTATTTCCAAAGCTTCATTTAATGCTTTTTGCTCCACTGCTTTCATCAGTGACAACCTGGTGACGTCCCCATCTCCCATCTCCCTAGAGGCCACACGATAATATATTCCTTACAGAAGTCCCATTCAACATCCCACACAAGCTAAGGCCCCTACTGTAGGTAAGTCTGCTTATATTGTAGTCACCAAGTGGAAACCCTCTCAGGAGGTAATACATTAAGGATACATCTGTGTCTCACATCAATGAGCTCCTCACACACACTCACTGAACCACACACACACTCACTCACCACTGTGAAACAAACAAACGCACGCACACACACACACACACACACACACACACACACACACACACACACACACACACACACACACACACACACACACACACACACACACACACACACACACACACACACACACACACACACACACACACACACACACACACACACACACACACACACACACACACACACTCACTCACCACTGTGAAACAGACAAACGCACACACACACACACTCACTGAACCACACACACACTGACTGAACCACACACACACTCACTGAACCACACACTCACTCACCACTGTGAAACAAACAAACACACACACACACACTCCTCACCGACAAAATGAAGACAACACATACACACCCACCGCTGTGACACACTCTCACATACTTACCACTGTGACAGCGCGTCCCTGTCCAGCCCGTGGGACACTCGCACTGGTAGGGTGCCGCGCACCGCCCGCCGTTCAGACACGGCAGGATGCAGATAGCTGTGATTTGATTGGAGGAGAGACACAAACATAAACTGGAAGCCATCACCACACGATGAGTCATCAACAATTGTGTGTTTCACCACACGGACTAAACCTCTGGGGTCATTCAACACAGGCAAGCTGTGTGTGTTGTGGGTAGGAAGCGGTGGTCAAAGAGTAGCTTTCTCTCTGGCTCCATCCAACATGGCACCCTAATTCTCTAATATAGTGTCCTACTCTGCTGTGTACAGTGCATTCGGAAATAATTTAGACCTCTTCCCTTTTTCCACATTTTGTTACGTTAAAGCCTTATTCTAAAATGGATTACATAAAAACCTTTCCTCGTCAATCTACACACAGTACCCCATTATGACATGGTGAAAACCGGTTTGGTAGACATTTTTGCAAATGTATAAAAAATAAATGCCTTATTTATATAACTATTCAGACCCTTTGCTATGAGACTCGAAATTGAGTTCAGGTGCATCTTTGATCATCCTTGAGATGTTTCTATAACTTGATTTAAGTCCACCTGTGGTAAATTCAATTGATTGAACATGATTTGGAAAGGCACACACCCATCTATATAAGGTCCCACAGTTGACAGTGCATGTCAGAGCAAAAACCAAGCCATGAGGTCGAAATAATTGTCCGTAGAGCTCCGAGACAGGATTGTGTCGAGGCACAGATCTGGGGAAAAGATACCAAAAAATGTCAGCAGCATTAAACGTCCCCAAGAACACAGTGGCCTCCATCATTCTTACATGGAAGAAGTTTGGAACCATCAAGACTCCTAAAGCTGGCCGCCCGGCCAAACCGAGCAATCGGGGGAGAAGGGCATGGTCAGGGAGGTGACCAGGAACCTGATGGCCACTCTGATAGAGCTCTAGAGTTCCTATGTGGAGATGGGAGAACCTTCCAGAAGGACAACCATCTCTGCATCACTCCACCGACCAGGCCTTTATGGTAGAGTGGCCAGATGGAAGCCACTCCTCAGTAAAATACACATGACAGCCCTCTTGGAGTTTGCCAAAGGACTGTCAGACCATGAGAAACAAGATTCTCTGGTCTGATGAAACAAAGGCAGCATCATGCTGTGGGGATGTTATTCAGCGGTAAGGACTGGGAGACTAGTTAGGATCGAGGGAAAGATGAACAGAGCAAAGTACATAGAGATGAAAACCTGCTCGAGAGCACTCAGGACCTTAGACTGGGGTGAAGGTTCACCTAGAACAGGACAACAACCGTAAGCACACAGCCAAGACAACACAGGAGTGGCTTCGGGACAAGTCTCTGAATGTCCTTGAGTGGCCCAGCCAGAGCCCGAACGTGAACCCGATCTAACATCTTTGTAGAGACCTGAAAATAGCTGTGCAGCGACGCTCCCCATCCAACCTGACAGAGCTTGAGAGAATCTGCATAGAAGAATGGGAGAAACTCTCCAAATACAGGTGTGCCAAGCTTGTATCGTCATAGCCAAGAAGACTCGAGGCTGTAATTGCTGCTAAAGGTGCTTCAACAAAGTACTGAGTAAAGGGTCTGAATACTTATATACATGTGATGTTGAAGTTTTTTTTCTTTGGCATTATGGGATATTATTTGTAGATTGAGAATGTTTTTTTAAAATCCATTTTTGAATAAGGCTGCAACGTCACAAAATGTGGAACATGTCAAGTGGTCTGAATACTTTCCGAACGCACTGTATCAAACTCAACCTCTCTACTGTGTGAATAGGGTTCCAGGCTCAACCTCTCTCTACTGTGTGAATAGGGTTTCAGGCTCAACCTCTCTACTGTGTGAATAGGGTTCCAGGCTCAACCTCTCTACTGTGTGAATAGGGTTTCAGGCTCAACCTCTCTACTGTGTGAATAGGGTTTCAGGCTCAACCTCTCTACTGTGTGAATAGGGTTTCAGGCTCAACCTCTCTACTGTGTAGGGTTTCAGGCTCAATAGGAATAGTTTCAGGCTCAACCTCTCTACTGTGTGAATAGGGTTCAGGCTCAACCTCTCTACTGTGTGAATAGGGTTTCAGGCTCAACCTCTCTACTGTGTGAATAGGGTTTCAGGCTCAACCTCTCTACTGTGTGAATAGGGTTTCAGGCTCAACCTCTCTACTGTGTGAATAGGGTTTCAGGCTCAACCTCTCTACTGTGTGAATAGGGTTTCAGGCTCTCTACTGTGTGAATAGGGTTCCAGGCTCAACCTCTCTACTGTGTGAATAGGGTTTCTCAACCTCTCTACTGTGTGAATAGGGTTTCAGGCTCAACCTCTCTACTGTGTGAATAGGGTTTCAGGCTCAACCTCTCTACTGTGTGAATAGGGTTTCAGGCTCAACCTCTCTACTGTGTGAATAGGGTTTCAGGCTCAACCTCTCTACTGTGTGAATAGGGTTCCAGGCTCAACCTCTCTACTGTGTGAATAGGGTTTCAGGCTCAACCTCTCTACTGTGTGAATAGGGTTTCAGGCTCAACCTCTCTACTGTGTGAATAGGGTTTCAGGCTCAACCTCTCTACTGTGTGAATAGGGTTTCAGGCTCAACCTCTCTACTGTGTGAATAGGGTTTCAGGCTCAACCTCTCTACTGTGTGAATAGGGTTTCAGGCTCAACCTCTCTACTGTGTGAATAGGGTTCAACCTCTCTAGTGCTCAACCTCTCTACTGTGTGAATAGGGTTCCAGGCTCAACCTCTCTACTGTGTGAATAGGGTTTCAGGCTCAACCTCTCTACTGTGTGAATAGGGTTCCAGGCTCAACCTCTCTACTGTGTGAATAGGGTTTCAGGCTCAACCTCTCTACTGTGTGAATAGGGTTTCAGGCTCAACCTCTCTACTGTGTGAATAGGGTTCCAGGCTCAACCTCTCTACTGTGTGAATAGGGTTTCAGGCTCAATCTCTCTACTGTGTGAATAGGGTTTCAGGCTCAACCTCTCTCACTGGGGAAGACAGACAGGGTTGGGGAGTAACAGACTACATGTAATCCGTTACATGTAAGGGATTACAAAAAAAAGGTAACTGAAATCCGTTACGTTACCAGCAAAAATATTGTAATCAAAAACATCTTTGGCACTTCTCTGTTTTCTCAATGACATTGAAATCAACATTGAAAAAAGGGACAATTTTAAGTTTGTTCCACCTGAGCGAGTCTGACCACAAGTCAGAGACCACTATGATGACACACCAATTTGTTGATGGATCCCGGGGAAAGAGCAGGAATAAACTTTTGTAGGCTACAGTCCAAGATGTGTGTTCCAATGGTGCGACTGCTGTCGGCATCCAAAGATCATCCAACTTGAATAAACGCTTGGAGGTAAGGATGACAGTAGTGTTGTAGTCTACGGTGATACGGATATCCCTTATTATTGATACCTACATAGCGCATTGATGTGAATCACACTGCTGCTCTCTCATTTAGCTATCTGCTCCTTACTGGTTGTGGTTGTTTGTGGATGGTGGTTCACAAATCTAAATGTGTATTTGAACCCAATAATGGTTGAATTCGAGAAGTTTAAGGTGCTAATCAATCATTGTTTCTGAAACCAGTGGACAGCCAGGGAAAATCCGCTCTTGCAACAGCTGCAGAGTGCAGATCCCAGCCTACAGAATAAAAGTGAGGCTTTTATTGCTCAATCTAATTCATGCTGATAAAATAAATCCACATGCCTAATGGACACATGCTCAAACTCACACACTTTTAAAGGGGCAATCTGTAGTTGCTACATCCATTTTTTGTACTTATAAATGATATATATACATTGATACTTGAAGAATATAACTTATAAATGCCTCATGCTCAGTTCAACTGTCACACTCCATGAGAACCCAAAATATAAACTTGTTTTTCTCCTATGTTTGTAAACATTGTAAATGTAAACAAACATTGTTTAGCCTCATAACACGGTTAAAACAATCCTGTTTATGTCATAGATGGTCAGTCCTTGCATCCGTAGCGCTGTCTATTAATCTGAGAGTGGTTACATTTCTCCAGGCCCATCCCTCAGCTTTTTACCAAAACAGAGGCGTGGTGACATTGTGTTATTGTTTCATCTGTGGATTGTCTCTTTAGACAGCTGCATATTATCAAGATATCAAAGTGTCACCAACAAAAAGGTAAACAATAGGCATATAGCAAATGCAGTATAGGACATTCATTTTTCAGTTGTGCTGAAAGCAGGCCATTCAGTGAGCGCAGCATTTATTTTTCAACTGGAATCAATGAGCCCAATCGGTCCTCCATAACAACAAAATCATAAGGCTGGCTAATAAGTCCTTTATTTTGGGGTTATGCTCAGGTAAAACATTTTGGCTAGTCTATACTTCCATATTTCCAAGCCCTATTCTTGAAGATCAAAGGGTATAACATTTATTGGAATGACTGGAATTCTGATAGACTGGTTTTTAATGTAAAGATATCATTTTATCATAATATTATATGTATTAGAGAGCGATAGGTTAGAAGAAGCCTGCATAACCAACCCATAAAATAAAATGTAACATCCATATATGGACAGTTATATAAACTTTAACATTGATTTATCCTGCAATAGATGTCGTTGAACTGGTAACATACATTTTTGTCTTCTTCTAATGCCTTAATCTAAAAGTAACTGCATGTAATCAGATTACATTACTGAGTTTGGGTAATCCAAAAGTTACTTTACTGATGACAATTTTGGACAGGTAACTAGTAACAGATTACATTTAGAAAGTAATCTACCCAACCCTGAAGACGGAGTACACAAAATGTCTGTGAACATTTTCAGACAGATGGGGAAATATTTTCCTTATGTGTCTCTGTGATTTTAGACGATCTAATGTGAGTACATACTATTCTACTCTGGCTGTGTAAAGCTAGCTGAGTACATTCCTCCACAGTCAGTGAAACAGTGTGTGCCTGTTCCTGGCTGCAGTGTGGATCCACTTTCGCTGACTGACTCTTTATTTGTGATGAGAGGAGGGACTGAGATCTCAATTCATTTCAATTCAATTGAAGGGGCTTTATTGGCATGGGAAACATGTGTTAACATTGCCAAAGCAAGTGAAGTAGATAAAATACAAAAGTGAAATAAAGATAAAAAATCTCTCTCTCACACACACACACACACACACACACACACACACACACACACACACACACACACACACACACACACACACACACACACACACACACACACACACACACACACACACACACACACACACACACACACACACACACACACACACACACACACACACACACACACACACACACACACTCCTCAAGTCTGCCCATCCATCCAAAATAAATGTGATTGGTTGATTGAGTAATTGACAATACTTACGTTCCTCACACAGTCTACCCATCCACCCCTCAGGACAGGAACAGGTGTTGGGTCTGTGACACACCCCTCCGTTCAGGCACTGCAGCCAACACACCGCTGGAGAGAACAGGAAGACACACACACCTGATTGAAGCCAAAGTACTGAGACATCCTCCAAACAGTCCCCATCTGACGTGTAGAGAGGCTCCATAGAAGAGAAAGCGTTCAGTTAAGATAGCTAGTACTGTTTAAATAGAAAAGAGATAATGATACTGGTAGTCGTGCCGTGATTGGCCTTGACCATGCAACTTCATGCACTGGGATAAAGACAGCATTCGAAAAAACTGCATTTCTTTATAGACATGGTTCAAACATGGTTCAGACATGGTTCAAACATAGCCACCCAACAGACGGTGCCATAGAGACAGGCATCCCTAGGCAACCCTACGATCTGTATAGTATGTACAAGTAAAGTGGGAAGTGTGTACGGGCAGAGTAGGGAATGTGTACAGCACAAGGGACTGGTGAAGCGGAGGGGAGGGCACGCAAGGTGTCAGGAGTAGACAGGATGCCCTCCTTTTAGGTCGCAGTAGGGGTGCAGTCTCTCTACCTCTGCAGACGGGAGGGGGGGTCCAGGTCCTGTTTTCCAGACACACACTCCTGCCGTGGCCCTCTACGGCATACCCTCCGAAACACGAGTACACGGCCACGTCCCCGAACTGGAACACCGCCCCCCGCACCACCCCGTTGGCCACGTGGAGAGGGGGGCCGCAGGACACCCCTGTGCCAAAACGGACGGACAGCCCCTCTGGTTACTTCCAACTCATTTAGAGACCTATGTTATGTACATGTTATCACACGTGTCTCTAAAACTTTTGATGGTAAGAAGTCGGTCTCTGCTTTTAAACAATAAAACATGAATAGAATAACTTTCCTCCTAGGGATGATGGGAGGTGTTGCCAGAGAAGTCATGTTTGGATAATATCATCTCAAATCAAATCAGTATCAGCAAATAACACATTGAATGGGTTGTCGTACAAAGTAGGCATTGCAGCTGTGTCAAGTCTTCAAAGAAATGCCATGCAGAGACGTGTCGACATGTTGAAGAGTGTGACTCAACAGAGTGTGTGTTCATTTTCCTTGTAAGGCCTAGAAAGCCAATCCAACCAATGAGAATACATCAAAGTGTTGGACAAGCTAGAGCCAGACAGACATGCAAATATATCTACCTCTACACACCATACAAAGAAACAACAAGGTACTGTATACCAACAGTACAACAACAGAATCAAGCAAGTTGGGGGAGAATGAAAACACAGTGTAAACACCTTGCAAATGGTTTCCATAGCAGCTGTAAACCCAGAATTAGTCACAAACATGCCCGCCACAATCTGCTTAATGGAGCCCATTCATCAAGTGTAACACAAGCAGCCCACAGAGACAGAGACAGAGACAGAGACAGAGACAGAGACAGAGACAGAGACAGAGACAGAGACAGAGACAGAGACAGAGACAGAGACAGAGACAGAGACAGAGACAGAGTAGAGACAGAGACAGAGTAGAGACAGAGACATAGACATAGACATAGACAGAGACAGAGACAGAGACAGAGACAGAGACAGAGGAGAGACAGAGGAGAGACAGAGACAGAGACAGAGACAGAGACAGAGACAGAGACAGAGACAGAGACAGAGACAGAGACAGAGACAGAGACAGAGACAGAGACAGAGACAGAGACAGAGACAGAGACAGAGACAGAGGAGAGACAGAAGAGAGACAGAGACAGAGGAGAGACAGAGACAGAGGAGAGACAGAGACAGAGACAGAGACAGAGACAGAGACAGAGACAGAGACAGAGACAGAGACAGAGACAGAGACAGAGACAGAGACAGAGACAGAGACAGAGACAGAGACAGAGAGAGACAGAGACAGAGGAGAGACAGAGACAGAGGAGAGACAGAGACAGAGACAGAGACAGAGAGACAGAGACAGAGACAGAGACAGAGGAGAGACAGAGACAGAGACAGAGACAGAGACAGAGACAGAGACAGAGACAGAGACAGAGACAGAGACAGAGACAGAGACAGAGGACAGAGACAGAGGAGAGACAGAGACAGAGGTGAGACAGAGACATAGGAGAGACAGAGACAGAGGAGAGACAGAGACAGAGACAGAGACAGAGACAGAGGAGAGACAGAGACAGAGGAAAGGCAGCGGAGAGACAGAGGAGAGACAGAGACAGAGGAGAGACAGAGACAGAGGAGAGACAGAGACAGAGACAGAGGAGAGACAGAGACAGAGGTGAGACAGAGACAGAGGAGAGACAGAGACAGAGGAGAGGCAGAGACAGAGGAGAGACAGAGACAGAGGAGAGACAGAGACAGAGGAGAGACAGAGACAGAGGAGAGACAGAGACAGAGACAGAGAGAGAGACAGAGACAGAGGAGAGTCAGAGGAGAGACAGGGGAGACAGAGACAGAGGAGAGACAGAGACAGAGGAGAGAGAGGAGAGACAGAGACAGAGGAGAGACAGAGACACAGATACAGAGAGACAGAGGGAGAGACAGAGACAGAGGAGAGACAGAGACAGGGAGGAGAGACAGAGGAGAGACAGAGACAGAGGAGAGACAGAGGAGAGACAGAGACAGAGGAGAGACAGAGGAGAGACAGAGGAGAGACAGAGACAGAGGAGAGACAGAGACAGAGGAGAGACAGAGACAGAGGAGAGACAGATACAGAGGAGAGACAGAGACAGAGGAGAGACAGAGACAGTGGAGAGACAGAGACAGAGGAGAGACAGAGGAGAGACAGGGGAGAGACAGAGGAGAGACAGAGACAGAGGAGAGACAGAGACAGAGACAGAGGAGAGAAGAGGAGAGGAAGTGATGGAAAACTACAGAAGACGATAGTAAGGATCCATGGTCAATGTGCAGTAAGCAGGTCACGCAGACAGAAAAGGAGAAAACATGCAGGGGTGGGATCCTATATAAATGTACATGTTGAGTTTCTGCAATTATAATATTGTTATGTTACAAGTTGATTCACTTCTGTATAGTAAAAAGAGTTATAGAAAAAAAAACTGTGGACTTGACACAGTATCATGATCCAAAAATTCACAGAAAGACCAGCATATCACGTTACCCACTGCACAGATCCCTCCCTGTTTCTTGGAAGAATGAGAGAGGGCGACTGACTAGCGTGGGAGCACAGCGTGATGACTCAATCACCATTTATGATATTGTTTGGAAGGCAGACCATCTGTGGGCTACCGCAGAGGTCAAACACACCTTATCAGGGACTATCTGACTGATGAAACTTGAATCGACTAAATGAATGTTACTGTATGAATTCAATTGTCATGTTTGGATTGTTTCAACAGTTCATAAGGAGCTATGAATTTGTATATGTTTTATTGTACTGTAAGTGCTATGGATTTACAAAGAGGAGCGACACGGGGGTCAGCTTTTATCATACAGTGTTGTTGAGGTGTGGCGTTTAGAATAGAGATGGTGTGTGAAGTTGTATGCCTTTTGTTTGAATGTTTTGGGCCACACAAAGTGATGTTAATTAGAAGATAGGACATACTGGGAGAGACAGGAGAGACAGAGACAGAGGAGAGACAGAGACAGAGGAGAGACAGAGACAGAGACAGACAGGAGAGACAGAGACAGAGGAGAGACAGAGACAGAGGAGAGACAGAGACAGACAGAGACAGAGACAGAGACAGAGACAGAGACAGAGACAGAGACAGAGACAGAGACAGAGACAGAGACAGAGACAGAGACAGAGACGAGACAGACAGAGACAGAGTCAGAGTCAGAGACAGAGACAGAGACAGAGACAGAGACAGAGACAGAGACAGAGACAGAGACAGAGACAGAGACAGAGACAGAGACAGAGACAGAGACAAAGGAGAGACAGACAACAGAGGAGAGACAGAGACAGAGTCAGAGTCAGAGACAGAGACAGAGACAGAGACAAAGGAGAGACAGAGACAGAGACAGAGACAGAGACAGAGACAGAGACAAAGGAGAGACAGAGACAGAGACAGAGACAGAGACAGAGACAGAGACAGAGACAGAGACAGAGACAGAGACAGAGACAGAGACAGAGACAGAGGAGAGACAGAGACAGAGACAGAGACAGAGACAGAGACAGAGACAGAGACAGAGACAGAGACAGACGAGAGACAGAGGAGAGACAGAGACAGAGACAGAGGAGAGACAGAGCAGAGACAGTAGTTGCCGCTACTGGAAGAATGAAAGCTGGTTTAAAAAGTTGATCATGGAGTCATTGGTAAACCAATCTCCTGATGTACGCTTGTATGTCATAGTTGTGAATCTGTCTATGCTTCTCATATGTTGTATTCTTTTTATCGTGAAGATTTCTGCTGTGTACCATTTGTTAATTGTATTCTTATTGCGTAACTGCGGTGAATCAGATTACTTTTAAACGGATAGGAACCGCAGTCTTCACATTTCTGACTAATATTCCTTGAATTATTATTTGGTGAAATGTGTAATGGTAAATGTTATTCACAATATACATAGCATATATGCTCAATCTCTAACTGTGCATCTCTGAGCTAAGGTTAACTTAGCCATTTAATGCTAGGACACTGGCTGAAAGATATTAGCTCTTTGTCCCTTAACCTCTTAATAATTATATAACGGTAAACCTGGACACGTGCATAGTATTCATAGTATTCATAGTATTCATAGTATTCATAGTATTCTGAGTGGATCGCAACCGCTGCTGTCCCCACTGGATACGACTATGGGTCTGTAGCATTCACTTAATAATGGAGTCAGATTGATGAATACATCATCTTTACACATCTACATAATGGAGATCCCTCATCCTCAGTCAATGGGGATTTCCACCAACCTACATAATGGATACCCCTCATCCTCAGTCAATGGGGATTTCCACCAACCTACATAATGGATACCCCTCATCCTCAGTCAATGGGGATTTCCACCAACCTGGGGTCAATGGGGATTTCCACCAACCTACATAATGGATACCCCTCATCCTCAGTCAATGGGGATTTCCACCAACCTACATAATGGATACCCCTCATCCTCAGTCAATGGGGATTTCCACCAACCTACATAATGGATACCCCTCATCCTCAGTCAATGGGGATTTCCACCAACCTACATAATGGATACCCCTCATCCTCAGTCAATGGGGATTTCCACCAACCTACATAATGGATACCCCTCATCCTCAGTCAATGGGGATTTCCCTCACCACCAACCTACAACCCCCTCATCCTCAGTCAATGGGGATTTCCACCAACCTACATAATGGATACCCTCATCCTCAGAATGGGGATTTCCACCAACCTACATAATGGAGATACCAACCTACATAATGGATACATCCTCAGTCAATGGGGATTTCCTCAGTCAATGGGGATTTCCACCAACCTACATAATGGATACCCCTCATCCTCAGTCAATGGGGATTTCCACCAACCTACATAATGGATACCCCTCATCCTCAGTCAATGGGGATTTCCACCAACCTACATAATGGAGACCCCTCATCCTCAGTCAATGGGGATTTCCACCAACCTACATAATGGAGACCCCTCATCCTCAGTCAATGGGGATTTCCACCAACCTACATAATGGAGACCCCTCATCCTCAGTCAATGGGGATTTCCACCAACCTACATAATGGAGACCCCTCATCCTCAGTCAATAGATATTTCCACCAACCTACATAATAGAGTCCCCTCATCCTCAGTCAATGGGGATTTCCACCAACCTACATAATGGAGACCCCTCATCCTCAGTCAATGGGGATTTCCACCAACCTACATAATGGAGACCCCTCATCCTCAGTCAATGGGGATTTCCACCAACCTACATAATGGAGACCCCTCATCCTCAGTCAATGGGGATTTCCACCAACCTAGATAATGTAGACCCCTCATCCTCAGTCAATGGGGATTTCCACCAACCTACATAATGGATACCCATCATCCTCAGTCAATGGGGATTTCCACCAACCTACATAATGGAGACTCCTCATCCTCAGTCAATGGATATTTCCACCAACCTACATAATGGAGACCCCTCATCCTCAGTCAATGGGGATTCATCCTCAGTCAATGGGGATTTCCACCACCAACCTATCCTCATAATGGAGACCCCTCATCCTCAGTCAATGGGGATTTCCACCAACCTACATAATGGAGACCCCTCATCCTCAGTCAATGGGGATTTCCACCAACCTACATAATGGAGACCCTCATCCTCAGTCAATGGGGATTTCCACCAACCTACATAATGGAGACCCCTCATCCTCAGTCAATGGAGATTTCCACCAACCTACATAATAGAGTCCCCTCATCCTCAGTCAATGGGGATTTCCACCAACCTACATAATGGAGACATCTCATCCTCAGTCAATGGGGATTTCCACCAACCTACATGATGGAGACCCCTCATCCTCAGTCAATGGGGATTTCCACCAACCTACATAATGGAGACTCCTCATCCTCAGTTAATGGATATTTCCACCAACCTACATAATGAAGACCCCTCATGCTCAGTCAATGGGGATTTCCACCAACCTACATAATGGAGACACCTCATCCTCAGTCAATGGGGATTTCCACCAACCTACATAATGGAGACACCTCATCCTCAGTCAATGGGGATTTCCACCAACCTACATAATGGTTGGATCATTTCCACCACACTAGAAATGGAGACTCATTCCGTTAAAGAGGATTTTATATATTACACTAGACTTGTCCATGTACAGATCCATCCCCGTAGAAATCCCATTCTAATTCCAAATTGTATGTTCCCACCATTCATTGAAGCAACACACTTGCTTGGAAGGAAACACGGCGCAACAGGAAATGGTTTAGAATCAAATAAAATCAAATCAAATTTTATTTGTCACATACACATGGTTAGCAGATGTTAATGCGAGTGTAGCGAAATGCTTGTGCTTCTAGTTCCGACAATGCAGTGATAACCAACAAGTAATCTAACTAACAATTCCAAAACTACTGTCTTATACACAGTGTAAGGGGATAAGGAACATGTACATAAGGATATATGAATGAGTGATGGTACAGAGCAGCATACAGTAGATGGTATCGAGTACAGTATATACATATGAGATGAGTGTGTAGACAAAGTAAACAAAGTGGCATAGTTAAAGTGGCTAGTGATACATGTGTTACATAAGGATGCAGTCGATAGAATATGCAGCAATGATTTTGCTTTGCAAACAACCTGAGCCTCAGAGATTTCCCCATGTTAATCTTGTTTTAAGTGGCCTATGTGCTCACCGTCTGCTGGCTTCCACATTTCTGACCTCTGTGTTGTGGGTGAAACAACAGCAGTAAATTCAGTTGATTTAAACAGTCACCTTGGTTAATTCTAAACTAAAGTGTCACGTAATTGGTCAGCTGTGCGATTAAGTTCTGGGTCCATACTTGTTAAGAGATGAAGAGATGCTAGAGAGAGGACTCCACCCTCTCTCTTTGCACGTTATGGGACGAAACGCCCCTCCCGTTCCAAAATTGGAAAGATGCTTACGCCTGCAAAATTGTGATTTGTCAAAAAAAAAATCCTAAGCTCTGGAACTACTGCTGCTTGTAATTCCACACATCCCATTCCTTCCCCACAGATTCTATGGTACCAGTTATGTTTACGTAGATCCGTCCACGAGATATTATATAAGCAGCTAAAGCTGCTAAAAAAATGCTTGTGTGAGTTGAACATGTTCTGTACATGGGTCAAGTCGTGTATAAGTATGTGTAAATGCTTGTGTAAGAATACACTACAGTTGAAGTCGGAAGTTTATAGACCTTAGCCAAACACATTTAAACTCAGTTTTTCACAATTCCTGACATTTAGTCCTAGTAAAATTCCCTGTCTTAGGTCAGCTAGGATCACCACGTTATTTTAAGAATGTGAAATGTCAGAATAATAGTAGAGAGAATTAATTATTTCAGCTTTTATTTCCTACATCACATTCCCAGTGGGTCAGAAGTTTACATACACTCAATTAGTATTTGGTATCATTGCCTTTAAATTGTTTAACTTGGGTCAAACATTTCAGGTAGCCTTCCACAAGCTTCCCACAATAAGTTGGGTGAATTTTGGCCCATTCCTCCTGACAGAGCTGGTGTAACTGAGTCAGGTGGGTACTCCTTGCTCGAACATGCTTTTTCAGTTCTGCCCACAAATTTACTATGGGATTGAGGTCAGGGCTTTGTGATGGCCACTCCAATACCTTGACTTTGTTGTCCTTAAGCCATTGTGCCACAACTTTGGAAGTATTCTAGGGGTCATTGTCCATTTAGAAGACCCATTTGCGACCAAGTTTTAACTTCCTGACTGATGTCTTGAGATGTTGCTTCAATATATCCACACAATTTTTCCTACCTCATGATGTCATCAATTTTGTGAAGTGCACCAGACCCTCCTACAGCAAAGCACCCCCACAACATGATGCTGCTACCCCCGTGCTTCACGTTTGGGATGGTGTTCTTCGGCTTGCAAGCCTCTCCTTTTTTTCCTCCAAACATAACAATGGTCATTATGGCCGAACAGTTCTATTTTTGTTTCATCAGACCAGGGGACATTTCTCCATAAAGTATGATCTTTGTCCCCATGTGCAGTTGCAAACCATAGTCTGGCTTTTTTATGGCAGTTTTGGGGCAGTGGCTTCTTCCTTGCTGAGCGGCCTTTCAGGTTATTTCGATATAGGACTCGGTTTACTGTGGATATAGATACTTTTGTACCTGTTTCCTCCAGCATCTTCACAAGGTCCGTTGCTGTTGTTCTGTGATTGATTTGCCCTTTTCGCACCAAAGTACGTTCATCTCTAGGAGACAGAATGCGTCTCCTTCCTGAGTGGTATGACGGCTGCGTGCTCCCATGGTGTTTATACTTGCGTACTATTGTTTGTATAGATGAACGTGGTACCTTCAGGCGTTTGGAAATTGCTCCCAAGGATGAACCAGACTAGTGGAGGTCTACAATTATTTTTCTGTGGTCTTGGCTGATTTCTTTTGAGTTTCCCATGATGTCAACCAATAAGGCACTGAGTTTGAAGGTAGGCCTTGAAATACATCCACAGGTGCACCTCCAATTGTCTCAAATGATGTCAATTAGCCTATCAGAAGCTTCTAAAGCCATGACATAATTTTCTGGAATTTTCCAAGCTGTTAAAAGGCACAGTCAACTTGGTGTATGTAAACTTCTGATACAGTGAATTGTAAGTGAAGTAATCTGTCTTGTTAACAATTGTTGGAAAAGTTACTTGTGTCATGCACAAAGTACATGTCCTAACCGACTTGCCAAAACTATAGTTTGTTAACAAGAAATTTGTGGAGTGGTTGAAAAACAAGTTTTAATGACTCCAACTTAAGTGTATGTAAACTTCCGACTTCAACTGTATGTATTTCTCTTTTACAGACTGATATCTGTCTGAAGTGATATCTGTCTTTGTGAGCAGGGATAGTGGAGCGATTCTCGGAATCTGAGAGAACTAAGGGCAATTAAAAGCAATGTTCCAGCGACCGTGGAGACTGCATTCACGGTATGTCGGCCTAACCAGAAATTACCTTTACATTTTTACGCGGATCTTCCACGATACTTGAATCCAGCCCTCGATCGCGTCCCAAATGGCATCATTTTCCCTATATAGTGCACTACTTTTGATGAGAGCTCTATAGGCCCTGGTCAATAGTAATGGACTATTCTCAACTGTAACTAATCTCTCACATCTACCCTCTGGGACATGGGTGTTCCTTCCACCTACTGTAGGCTGCTGAAATGGAACGTCATTCACTATATAGTGCACTACTGTTAAAACCAGGCCCCATAGGGCTAGGGTCATAAGTAGTGCACTATATCGGGAGCAGAGTGCCATTTCGGACACAACCTAGAGAACACACTTCATGGCTGCACTGATTTTATGGCTGTTCTTTTTAATAAAACACTAACCTTGACGTGTACCAGATGGGGGGGGGGGAGAAAGTGAGAGAGAGTTGACGGAGGAAGTAAGATTCAACCCTTCTAAGTTGACCTAGAATGCTGCACCTTATCTTTAAATTGTCGTTTCGTTCCAATGTCAATATCCTCGTTGGGACGAGAAGTAATAAAATACTAATATGTGGTGGAGGGGTTGGTGTAGCCTACCTACCAGTCATATGACCAGACACTCTCGGCGTAGTATACTGGGTTGTCCTGATGAGGTAGGTTTTGTGTTCAGGCTTTGGTTCTAGCCCTGTGCTAACCTAACTTTGCAGGCATAGAAAGATGCCTGAGCAAAGTCTCCACAGAAGTTAGTCTGAAAATACTGTATCACTAAAAACCAGCAACATCTACTTTCTGCCAATGTCGCTAAGGCTGGCCCTGCACTAGTTTCGTGGTTAATGGTTTATTTATTAACCTTAGTTAACCAGGTTTAAAAAAGGTAGTTGGCAACACATTCTCTTGTACAATAATGAGCTGATTGGTTGTGTTAGTACTGGGCTGGAACAAAACCCTACACCCCATGTGGATCTCCAGGACCAGGCTTGAAGAACAGTAGTTTAAAGCCTCTACTTACTCTCACAGGCAGTACTGACTGGGGTCCATGTCTGGTCGCTCCTACAGGTGATGGAGGCGGTGCCTTTTCCCTGGTGGCCCTTGGGACAGGTGACCGGTAATGACTGACCCACGTAGAACAGCCGTTTAGAAGTGTTAACACTCCCACTGCTCTCCTTCCATCCAGGGGGAGGGGGACATGGTTTGGCTGCATGGGGAGACACAGAGTATTGGATTACGATGTAGACGTGACAAATGGAGGGGGGAATAGCAGTAGGGGAGCATGAATATGTGTGAATGTGTGTATACAGGGTATGATGGTGGATTAGAGACAGGTTCAGCCCAGGGGCTACATGTACATGTCATAACAAGGTGTGTAAATATTTGTGAGACTATGTCAGCTCTGTGGGTCACCTATAATGACAGAGTTCTCTATTACACGCTTTGCTCAAGTAGCAGAATATCACTCTGGGAAAAGCTGAGTCAGTAGTAACTATGTTTCCATTACTTTTATCCACTTATTTTTGGTTGTTGTCAACGTTTAGAAAGTTTGCATTGGAAATTAATTGCCTGTTACGGTGCATTTCCGTTGAACTGTAATGACGCCTTAAAATAAAAACTTTTCCGCAAAAACCTACTGTCGAATAAAAATGAACTGGTTTCCATGATCCATTTAGGCTAATTGCGCATTGGACTCCCGAGTGGTGCAGCGGTCTAAGGCACTGTATCTCAGTGTAAGAGGTGTCACTACAGTCCCTGGTTCAAATCCAGGATGCATCACATCCGGCTGTGATTTGGAGTCCCATAGGGCGGCTCAGAGTCGCCCGGGGTAGGCCGTCATTATAAATAATAATAAATAGGTAGCCTGTTGCCTATGCCCCTCCCACTGATCTGTTTCACATCTCAGGTAACCTGCAAATAATAGAATGCAAGAATTGACTAATATTTGCCATTCTAATAATGATCATGTGCCAACGTGTCGTCATGGTGAGACTTGCACTCCTGCTGTTGATCTGGAAACAAATTGGATGGTGAAACTTGCATCCAGCCAACCGAAAAGCAAGGAGCAGCAATTCAGGCAGTCTCGAAAGTCCAGACAATCCCTGTCCTGCAATGACACATTCTTTTTAGAGTTGAAAAATAGATTTAGCAAGCAGTAGGATTAAATCAGTAGTAGAGCTTTATAGTTGCGTAATGACATCACATGACCTGCGTACCTTAAAAAATGATTTGGCATCATGATTCATTCGAAAAACATATTTTCCATTTGTAAAGAAAATTAGACAACATGCAAATCCACCCCTGTCGAACGGATAAAAACGATCTTTATTAAATGTATTCGATAGCGGCCATTTCCATTACACACGTCGCAAAGTTTTTTTGTTGCTACATAGCTTTTCTCTAATAAACCTGGAAACTTGCCTAATGATCGTGTCAAATAAACCTAATCTAAGGAGCTTAGATACACCGGGTTGGGTCAGGCTGTCATTTCATTTAACCTTAATCAGCCATCAGTGCTCTTATACTGCGTTTACGCAGGCAGAAAACAAGCATCTTTCTGGTAAGAAGAAGGGCCTTATGATTAAAGAGACATGGTGTGATCATAACAACATACAGGAACTCAAGTCCTTCTGTTGACCTGACTTAGAATTTCTCACAATCAAATGCCGACTGCGTTACCTACCTAGAGAATTCTCTTCGATTATAATCACAGCCGCATATATCCCCCCGAGCAGACACATCGATGGCACTTCATATAATGTTTACATACCCTACATTACTCATCTCATATGTATATACTGTACTCTATACCATCCACTGCATCTTGCCTGTGCCATTCTATACCATCACTTATTCATATATTTTTCTTTTTATGTACATATTCTTATTAATAATTTTACACTTGTGTGTAAAATAGGTTAGATTACTCATTGGATATTACTGCATTGTCGGAACTAGAAGCACAAGCATTTCTCTACACTCGCATTAAAATCTGCACATATACCATGTGGATGTGACAAATCAAATTAGATTTTATTTGGTCGGTTTTTTTTCAGTGAAGGGTCTTGAAAACAATCTGATGTTAAAAGATCTGATGTGATTGGTCAAAAGACCAATTAGTGGACAAAATATCAGAATTTGTCTGCCTGTGTAAACAGCCTTAATCACATTACTTTCAGGGCATTGGCTACAGTTTTGAAACTGCCTGTCAAACAGTGTTGATGTTGCAAAGTATTACAGGCATTCTGTGTCGGCCCTCCCTCCCCACCCTCTGTGGTGTGTGTGTGTGTGTGTGTGTGTGTGTGTGTGTGTGTGTGTGTGTGTGTGTGTGTGTGTGTGTGTGTGTGTGTGTGTGTGTGTGTGTGTGTGTGTGTGTGTGTGTGTGTGTGTGTTGGCGCTCCCTTCCCTCCCTCTGTGGTGTGGTATTTGTGTGTGTGTGTGTTTGTCAACGCTCCCCTTCCTCTATGGTGTGGTATTAGTGTGTGTGTGTTTGTCAACCCTCCCCACCCTGTGTGGTCTGTTGTGCAAAGTTGATGTCCAAACCCCTAAAGAATGTGAGGTGTGGAAATACTTTTGGTTTTCTCTGGTTTGTTCTCAGTGTAGATTGGGTGCAAACCACTAATAAGTACAGAGCCTGAGCTAAATGAATAAGATAAAACCATCAGCTCTCTCTTTTATTCTGTCAGGAGGTTTCCCTGACCATGTGACCTCACCAGGAAAAACTGGACCCTCTTTTCAGTCATGTGACTTGACCAAGAAAAACTCCTGCCCTGATTCTATGAAGCAAGAAGAAAAATAAGAGATTCGAACACATTCATGTTTGTCTCAGAGTCTTACGTTGACAGAAGGGGAAGATGGAGCTCCATGTCCCGTCGCCCATACACGCCACCAGAGCATCCCCCTGTAGGGCGTAGCCTTTATCACACTGAAACGCAACAGCACCCCCGGTGGTCAGGCTCTGCTCCTGCACCCTGCCATTCAACAACTCCTTGGGGATGTTACAACCCGGGCCAACTGAGAGGGAGAGTGGGAGAAGGAGAGCGAGGTAGAGAGGGAGAGGGGAGAGAGGAAGAGGGAGAGAAAGATGGAGAAAGAGAGAGAGGGGAGGGTAATAAAGAACCTTGATTTTCCATGCTTCACATTTCAAGTTGCCTTGTCAAACATTTCCAAAACCATTGCTTAGGAGACATTTGAACAGATACAGACTGTGGACAATACGATGAAGTAGGAATAAGTCATACCTTCACACGTTGGTGCAGGCAAACTCCATGTTCCGTTGGCCAAACAGGTGAGGTTCTGTGCACCAATTAGATGTAGGCCAGGGTTGCAAACATAGCTGACGTTGCTCTGGTACGTCTCCCCTGATGCCTGTAACTCTGCATTCTCCACTGAGGGAGGTGGACCACACGACACAGCTGAGGACGCACAAGATGGAAGAAGGAAACTGGAGTTAAATGGGGTTCATAAAAGCATTGCATGAATGAACGGATTGGACGTGTGCTCAAACGCAAACACGCACACACTTACCGACACAGGTAGGCTGAGCCCCATTCCATGTTCTATCTCCTTGACAGGTTTGCACAGAGTCTCCCTGTAACAAGGTGAGTCACAGTATTAAACACTGAAGACATACTGTCTACACCAAATAGACATTGGGCATTGTGAATCTGTCATGTTTTGTCATTGATTATCATGTCTTGTCCCTGTGCTTCCCCTTCTATTCGTTTCCCTCTGCTGGTCTTATTAGGTTCTTTCCCTCTTTCTATCCCTCTCTCTCCCCCTCCCTCTCTCCCTCTCTCGCTCTCTCTCTCTATCGTTCCGTTCCTGCTCCCAGCTGTTCCTCATTCTCCTAACTACCTCATTTACTCTTTCACACCTGTCCCCTATTTTGCCCTCTGATTAGAGTCCCTATTTCTCCCTCTGTTTTCCGCTTCTGTCCTTGTCGGATCCTTGTTTGATGTTTGCTGTTCTGTGTCCTTGTTCCGCCCTGTCGTGTTTTTGCCTTCTTCAGATGCTGCGTGTGAGCAGGTGTCTATGTCAGCTACACCTGCAGTCTGTGGTCGCGTCTCCAGTCGTTCCTCTCTACTGACGAGAGGATTTCAGTTTTCCTGTTTTGTTTTTTACCTAAGATAATATCCAGGATTATCGTTTTTGTTTAAGACTGGAATAAAGACTCTGTTTCTGTTAAGTCGCTTTTGGGTCCTCATTCACCAGCATAACAGAATCTCTTTGTAAACATACAGCTTTCTCGCACAGTGACTCAGCTTTCTCTCACAGTGACTCAGCTTTCTCTGCTAACATTATGACCCACCATTTTATAGGAAATTGCATCATGTTATTTCCAGTAATGGAACATTAGCCTAGGCATTAGCAGATTACTTTTCACCCAAAGTAAGAGTGAAAGTAGAATTTATTTGATTTCTCACTGTAGCAATTGGAAAAATTCCATGCACTCAATTCCATGCACGCAAAATATTATGATCAATGAGGTTTTGCACAAAAAGACAGCATCTACCCCCAAGCCATAAGACTGCTGAAAAATTAATCAAATGGCCACCCGGACTGTTTACATTAACCCCCCCCCCATCTGTTTTTACAATACTGCTACTCGCTGTTTATTATCTATGCATAGTCACTTTACAAATGACCTTGACTAACCTGTACCCCTGCACATTGACTCGGTACTGGTACCCCCTGTATATCTGTATATACCTCAATATTTGTATGTAATTTTCTGGTGTTACTTTTTGATTTGATTTATTTTCAATTGAGTTTATTTAGTAAATATTTAACTCTTAACTATATATTGAACTGCATTGTTGGTTAAAAGCGTTTCATGGTGAGGTCTACAGAAAATCAGTTTTATTTGGCGCATATGACAAATTCAAGCTAAATTGTCTATATTTTCTCTGTTCTGTAATAATATTGTAATATAAATATTGTAATAATATAAGTCTGTATCAGACATTACCTTCATCTCAAACCCAGACAGGCAGATGTACAAGACGATGTCTCCGTAGCTGTAACTGTCCCCCTTAGAGATACCATGAGGAAGAGGAGGAGGTTTCTCACAAACCACCAGAACACAGGAGACAGAGGAGAGGCCTGGAGACCAGCTACCACCCAGCTACAACAACAGAAGGAGTTAATAATCATGACATGAATTCATGTACAGTAAACATCTGTGAATGGTGGATCTGTAAATCGCGCTAGATGCTAAACGACTAAAATGTAAATGATGAAAAGCCAGAATGAACAGAGGAAGGATTGAGAGAAATGTGATTATGGACCAGAGAGCTGTCTAGAGTAAAAAAGAAGTAGAAATGAGAAAGTTGTGTGTATTGTTGAACACAATGCACACTGAGTGTACAAATCATTAGGAACACCTGCTCTTTCCATGACATAGACTGACCAGGTGAATCCGCGTGAAATGTATGATCCCTTATTGATGTCACTTGTTAAATCCAGTTCAATCAGTGTAGATGAAGGGGAGGAGACAGGTTAAAGAAGGATTTTTAACCCTTGGCACAATTGAGACATGGATTGTGTATGTGTGCCATTCAGAGGGTGAATGGGCAGGACAACATATTTAAGTGCCTTTGAACGGGGTATGGTAGTAGGTGTCAGCGCACCGGTTTGAGTGTCAAGAACTGCAACGCTGCTGGGTTTTTAAATGCTCAACAGTTTCCTATGTGTATCAAGAATGGTCCACCACCCAAAGGACATCCAGCCAAGTTGACACAACCGAAGGAAGCATTGGAGTCAACATGAACCAGCATCCCTGTGGAACACTTTCAACACCTTGAGTCCATTCCCCATCGAATTGAGGCTGATTTGAGCGCAAAAGGTGCTGCTAATGTTTTGTGCACTCAGTGTATATTATATTAAAATGTTATCCAGCATCACTGACCATCGCAACACATTGACCATGTCGACACTTGAGTGGATGTAAATTGGGTGTAAATCATCTCCATGTTTTCAGTGCATTAAAACAGTCTTACCAGACACTCTGCCAGGCCTGGCCCCTGCAGGAGGAACCCAGGCGGGCAGGAGAAGGTGACTGCCCCCCCTACAGGGGTGAGGTCCTCCCCCGTGACCAGGACGTGGGTGGTGAGGTTGGCAGGGAGCAGACATGGGGCGGGGCGGCACCTGATGATGTGTTTAGACCAGGTGCCGTCATACTGACAGGTCAGAGAGTCAGACTGGCTGGTCAGCTCATAACCCTCATCACACCTAGAGAGAGAGAGAGAGAGAGAGAGAGAGAGAGAGAGAGAGAGAGAGAGAGAGAGAGAGAGAGAGAGAGAGAGAGAGAGAGAGAGAGAGAGAGAGAGAGAGAGAGAGAGAGAGAGAGAGAGAGAGAGAGAGAAATGGGCGATGTCGGTGAGGGAGGGAGAGAGACAGGAAGAGAACGAGAATGAGGGAGAGAGGATGTGAGAGAGAGCGAGAAAGAGGAGCGGGGAGAGGGAGAGAAAGAGGGATAATGAATATCATACTATCTACTTGAATATAACTTCTCTAACACCTATATGAACAAAGAGGTTTTAACTCTCTGAAAGATACAGAAGTTCAAATTCACCTATATTGAATCTGGCTTCCGAAGGTGAACATCTCTCCCACCATGTGGGCATGTTGTTTAGCAGTTGGCTCTCCACAGGAGATGGGCTCACAGCTGATCCTCACCTCGCCCCACCTGCCCTCCCTGCCACAGGTAACATGGGGGTAGGACCCCTTCATCTGGTAACCCGGCCTGCACCTGTAGGTAACTGTGTCTGGGACAGTGGCGCTGGCGCCCTGCAGGACTGCATGGGGTACTGCAGGCGGGGCAGCCATGCACTTACCCCGGCCACAAACAGGAACACCCGGGCTCCACACCCCGCCCTTCTCACAAGTTGCAGCCGCCGGCCCCAGGACCTTATAGCCCTCGTCGCAGAGGAAGAAGACGCGGTCGCCGCAGGCGTGGTCGTGCCCCAGCACCACCCCGTATTTTAACACTGGAGGGGTGCAGAGGCAGGTGCGGCACTCCGGTACCGTCCCGACCCAATGGCCTTGGGCGGAACAGCGTAAGACGGGGTCACCGAAGACCTCATACCCGTCGAAACACACATACTCCACGACATCATCATAGTGGAAGCTGGAGCCGTTGAGGTAACCGTGGCTGATGTCCTGCGGCGGGTCACAGGCGATGATGTCACAGCGAGGGGTGGGTCCTTCCCCCCAGAGTCCGTCCCCTCGACACATCCGCTTGGGTTCCCCACCGCTGAGGATGTACCCCTCCTCACACTCATACCACACCTCACGGCTGTAGCCAAAGTCAGAGCCCAGGACTCGACCGTTGGGGATGGATGCTGGTCTACCGCAGTGGGCTGGATGGCACTCAGGCGACCCATGACTCCAGGTACCATCAGCCTGACAGACACTAACAGAGGGGCCTTGTAGGAGCAAGCCGGACTTACAGCTCAGCGCTACATGTTTGTTAAACGTATATTCCTTCCCTGTCACAGTGACATCACGAGGAACGACGGGAGAGCCACAGGAGATAGGCTCACACCAAGGCTTCTCAGCATCCCACTTCCCATCTGCCTTACAGGTCCTGGTGTCACCGCCCTTCAGGATGAACCCGGAACTACACTCGTAACGCAACACCTCCAGATACAGGAAGGAGTCTCCCTCGGCCGAGCCGTTATCGATGTCACCCGGGTCACCGCAGGAAATAGGTCGGCAGACAGGCGGTACGTCGCTCCACTGTCGGCCCGCCACACACTGTCTGACTGACTCCCCCTCTAACTCGTAGCCCACCTCACAGCTGTACTTCACCAGGCTACCCAGGGATGTGTCTGTGACGTTCACAGAACCGTGGTCTGGGCTTGGCGGATCCTCACACTCGGCAGGAACACACATGGGAGCTGTCCCGTTCCACCTCCCCTCCTCCAGGCACACTAAGGCAGTAGAGGTTGTAAGCTCATAGCTCTTATGGCAGCGGTACACTATTACAGTCCCATGCAGGAAGCTCATATCCATGGGTGATAATGGCACTGTAGCACCACCTATAGGCCTGGAGGTTATAGCAGCGTCCCTCCCGGCTAGCTCCGCATTCGGATCCAAGAGCCTCGAATACTCGCCGAAGTCGATATGAGGGGGAAGGCCGCAGTCAGAGGGGATGCAGACTGGGACGGAACTGGACCAACCGAACTCCTCACAGGTCAGGTGGTTCTGACCAACCAATTGGAAGCCGGGGAAACAGCTGTAGAAGATGGTGACGCCGAACTTGTGGTCGAGACCCTCCACAAAGCCGTTGTCTATGGGGTTCGGTGGAGCGCAGTAGATCTGGACGCACACGGGCGTCCCCTGGTCCCACTCCCCGTTCGCTAGACACTTCAGCGTCTCGGGACCATGTAGACGGTAACCGCGGTGACAGGAGAAGTTGACCACGTGGTTGAACTGGAGTTTGGTATATGCCACCTTCCCATTGGGTATCTCTTTCGGGACGGGGCACTCGATTGGTTGACAGGAAGGTACACCTCCGATCCAGAGCCCACTTTCACCACAAAGTACCGTAGCGTTACCAACCAAGGTATATCCAGGTTTACAGCTGTAGAGAGCCGTGCTGAGGTACATCAGTCCCTGAACGTCCACTATGCCATTAGCTATCTCTACAGGTTGGGGACACTCTACTGGGATGCACTCTGGGACAGGACTGCTCCAATATCCATCTGCCTGGCAGGTCACAGACCCTTCCTTCCTCAGAGTAAATCCATCCATGCAGGAGTAGCTCACCACCGAGCCGAAATAGGATGGAGCAGACAACGGTGCCGATGACGGGTCGCCAAATGCCACCTCGGGCGGAGGACCGCAAAACACCTGCTTGCAGACAGGGAAGGTGTCGTTCCACTCCTGTGCGAGGGTGCAGCGGAGAGTCCGGGCGCCGTGGAGAACATAGCCATCCTCGCAGGACAGTTCCACGATTCCAGAGTCCAAACTACGTAGAACCAGGTGGTTCTCATCTAGGGGCGGTTCTGGGCAATGGACCAGCGAGCAGCGTGGATGACTCGACTTGTCCCACTTTCCGTACTTCAGACACATCCACACAGCATCTCCGGTTAGCTCGTAGCCCTCGTCGCAGACGTACTCAACCTTGTGGCCCACCTCGAAGACGGAGCCAACGGAGCCACGGTATTGGCCATGTAGGATGATGGGCGGGGGGTTGCAGGTCAGGATGTGGCAGACGGGCGGGTCGCCGTTGGACCACTGGCGGTTGGCCTGGCACACTCTCTCCGGATGGCCGGTCAGTCGGTAGCCGTCGGCGCACGCATATGTCACCTTGCTGTTGAAGATGAAATGACCTTCGTTCTGTGGGTTGGAACACAAAATAAGAGGTTTTATGATACAGAGTACACTGTGTTCTGACTGAGATGACACGTGATATCTTGCCAGAAAGAATGTAACTTGTTGTTTCTCTATGATCGAATAAGATGACCAAGCACAGGAATGAGTGGGAACTCTGAAATGGACCTTTTAGTTATTTCGAATCACTTATGGGATTTGCAAAATGTACAATGTTTCTGTTTGTATTGAATAAAGTACATTTTTTTGTACATCTTGTTACATTGAGCCTTGACATGAATTTGAGCAGAGGAACAACATACCTGGATGAATCCATTCTCGAGTGACGGTGGGGACGGGCAGGAGACAGGCTGGCAGACAGGCAGGACCCCACCCCACTTTCCATTGGCCTCACATGTCCTCCTCTTCTCCCCTTGGATCAGGAAACCCTTATCACAGCTATAAGCCACCATCGCTCCAAAACTATAGTTGGTCCCACTCACATACCCCTTCTCGATGCCCACCGGTTTGGAGCAACGCACCGGCACGCAACCCACTTCGTATGGTGAGGGCGTCCACTCCCCTCCCATCATGCATTTCAATTTGGCGGTCGTGTTGAGGATGAAGCCCTCTTCGCATTTGTAGTTGAGCTCTGTGTTGCTGGCGTACTTGGGTTTGTTGACCGAGTCCAAGATGGCATGGGGCAGGTCAGGTGGGCGCTGGCAGAAGGTGGCGATACAACGAGGGGCCTCCTGGCCTTCGGGGGGTGCCCACAATCCCTGGGCATTGCAGACCACCTTTAAATCAAATCAAGCTTTATTTAACTTTGCGTTTAGAATCGCAACACACTTTACTTTAAAACAACAACATGAAAGACATTTTAAAAATGAAGGGCAATAAAATAGATGAATAACCTTGGAGTTGTTGCCAGCGGTGTAGCCGTCCGTGCAGAAGTAGTTGGCCGTGTCGCCAAACAGCTGGTGGCCGGCGACAGCAAGGGCGTGGTCTATGGAAGGGGGAGGGCCACAGGAGCGGGGGACACACTGAGCGGAAGTGGGACTCCATTGGCCAGTCGACAGGCACTCTCTGGACTCTAGTCCAATCAGAGTGTAGCTGTGGGGACACCGAGCCAATCAATGAAGATCAGGGCAGGAGGTAATACATCTAAACAATGTAACAAAAAGTAAACATACACAATCATATATATACACACCATTACTACTGTGCTATAACTACATAAACTACTACTTGACTTTAATGATAATAACTATAATGCTAACATTGAGGTAGTCTTGTCCAGTCAGGTCTCTTACAAATGTGTGGTAAGGCCTCAATTGAGTTAACACGCTGATAACGTATAACTAATGAAACATAGTTGACAGTATTTACCCTTCTTTGCAGACGTAGTGCACCTTGTTGCCCAGGGTGTGGTCGTCCCCCATGGTCACTGAGTCCCGGAGAGCGGGGGGGTCTCCACAGTGGACACTGGCGCAGAGAGGGGCAGGGCTGCTCCACTCACCTGATGCCTCACACACCACCTCCTCAGAGCCCTGCAGTCTTAAAGGCCCGAAGCAGTAGTTTTTATATCAATATCAAATCATTTCTGGATAACAATTATTACCTTACTGTAATCGACTGTCCATTAAAACGGGCAAATTGTTTGTTTTTTGCAACAACAACAAAAAATACAAGCAAGAATTTTGCTAGAAATTTACCACATGGTGATGTCACCATGGAAAGCCTAATCTCCCGCCCATGCAAACCTGCTGATTAGAAAGTGCTGTGTGAATTATAATTTCAACCAGCAACTATCAGGAAATAGCACTGATGACATTTTTTCACACTTTTACAGTGTTAGTTTTGTTAGCTGTCGTACAATATGATACAAAACATAGGAAAAAAAATATTATTTTGACTGCACTGGGCCTTTAACACACACAATGCCTTTTGCACACACACTGTGTAATACCTATACACATACACTCACAACACTTTTAAAGGGGAAGGGAAACACTAGGCTTTAGTAATACCTATACACATACAGCTAACTGTGTCTACACACATACACTGGTCCTTACTGTAGCTCAGTTGGTAGAGCATGTGTAATACCTATACACATACACTGTATAATACCTATACACATACACTGTGTAATACCTATACACATACACTGTGTAATACCTATACACATACACTGTGTAATACCTATACACATACACTGTGTAATACCTATACACATACACTGTGTAATGCCTATACACATACACTGTGTAATACCTATACACATACACTGTCGCCTATACACATACACTGTGATAAAAGCGTCTGCCTAAATGGCATATATTATTATTATATTATTATTATATATTATATAAATTGCCATGTTGCCATTGTCGCGTCCTACTGGTAGGCAATTTAAGATGGCGCTGACCATAGATCAAATAAACATAGTTCAAGATCAAAATATTTAAATTAGAGATGTTTCTATGGTACATGCACATGTTCAGCATTGTGTATTGAATACATGTTGTTGCTTAGCTTTACATTCCCCGTAAAGCAGTATGAAACAACAGCCAATTATTACTTTCATATATTACTAGCTACCACTTTCAAAGTCATTGCATCCAGGCAGGCGCTTCAATCTATTGACTAATGAATGTCTTATTATTTTAGATGTAAATGGATCTTGTCCTTTTATGAACCCCTTATACGACCTATACGACCTGGGACTGCTGGTCTAGAATCAGTTTCAACCTTTTAGAGCATAATTCATATGATTATGTGGAAAGTTGGGGGGGGAGACCTGATCCTAGATCAGCACTCCAACACTGAGACACTACGTGGATATAAGAACAGAAATGACAAACCAGGACAGACATTCCATCCTAACCTGTATCCCTCTGCACAGCTGTAGATCACTGTAGACAGGTAGGTTTTCCCTTTGAGGGTGAAATCTGCGTTGTCTACGTGTGGAGGTTCCCCGCAGGTGACTGGCTGACAGACAGGGGGCGCACTGCTCCACTTCAGATTGGCCTGACACTGGACATCATAGGGATCACCTGGGACGAACCCCTTAACACAGCTGGAGTGGATGAAAGGGAATAGTATACGTACATTCATAATGAGGGAATATGGGAGATGTGGCAATATAAATAGAGGTTTCATTTCAGCAACTATCTATCAGCTTAACTCCCGTTATATACATGTGTTTGTTGGTATCTTTACTTACTGTAATATACTGTATATTATACACTAGACAGCCTTCAAACTCAACTCTGGACCTTGAAGCCAGTGTCACTGTGTTTTTTCATTGTTCCCCTCTAACCAGGAACTGATTTAGACCTGGGACACCTGGTGTGTGCACTTTATTATCAGGTAGAACAGAAAACCAGCAGGCTCCAGACCTCGTAGGGTGAGAGTTGAATACCTCTGCTATACGATATCTCAATTGGAAAGAGAAAATAAAGAGGAGAAGCTATTTTATCTCACTTAACTATTAATGCAACAGCATTATCTCAATGCAACAGCATTATCTCAATGCAACAGCATTATCTCAATGCAACAGCATTATCTCAATGCAACAGCAATTTCATACTGTTGTTATGTCTAAATGGTCTACTTTGTAAGCGTGACACTTGTTGTAAATGGCTGATGGTGGTACCTGAAAGTCACCTTGCTTCCAAACGTGAAGTTGGTGCCCTTCATCACAGCATTATCTGGGACAGAGGGCCTTCCACACGAGAGGGCTGAAGAACAACACAATACCATGTAGGGCTGATCAGTTCTAGTAAACTCCTTCCAGAAGGTTCTTAGCCTCGTTTGATTAAGTGATCTTAATCAAAGATTATTGATATACTGACAAGATACATGTCTCTCCGTCCTAACAATGGGAGTTGTTGTCCATATACTGACATGTATCTATCCATAATATTTATTAAGATCACTTAATTGGTCAATTGCGCACAAGGTCTAACCAAAATGTTACTTCCTCTTTTAACCCAACCCCTCCACACATAATTTTTGGGGGGGAGAGGCACAGGGGGTTGCCACACTGTGTGCCCGGGGAGCTGTTGTTGTGGGGGTTAAGTGCTATCATGCCAACTGCTTGTCATGCCAAACCATGCATGATAGCACAAACAGACTGGCACTCAGGCTAGGTTCCCCTGCAAGGCTTTCATAAGACTGCAAGTGTGGGTTAGGGATAGATCCAGTGTGGGTTAGGGATAGATCCAGTGTGGGTTAGGGATAGATCCAGTGTGGGTTAGGTATAGATCCAGTGTGGGTTAGGTATAGATCCAGTGTGGGTTAGGGATAGATCCAGAGCCAGTGTGGGTTAGGTATAGATCCAGTGTGGGTTAGGGATAGATCCAGTGTGGGTTAGGTATAGATCCAGTGTGGGTTAGGTATAGATCCAGTGTGGGTTAGGGATAGATCCAGATCCAGAGCCAGTGTGGGTTAGGGATAGATCCAGTGTGGGTTAGGGATAGATCCAGAGCCAGTGTGGGTTAGGGATAGATCCAGTGTGGGTTAGGTATAGATCCAATGTGGGTTAGGGATAGATCCAGTGTGGGTTAGGTATAGATCCAGTGTGGGTTAGGTATAGATCCAGTGTGGGTTAGGGATAGATCCAGTGTGGGTTAGGTATAGATCCAGTGTGGGTTAGGTATAGATCCAGTGTGGGTTAGGGATAGATCCAGTGTGGGTTAGGGATAGATCCAGTGTGGGTTAGGGATAGATCCAGAACCAGTGTGGGTTAGGGATAGATCCAGTGTTGGTTAGGTATAGATCCAGTGTGGGTTAGGGATAGATCCAGTGTGGGTTAGGGATAGATCCAGTGTGGGTTAGGGATAGATCCAGTGTGGGTTAGGGATAGATCCAGTGTGGGTTAGGGATAGATCCAGTGTGGGTTAGGGATAGATCCAGTGTGGGTTAGGGATAGATCCAGTGTGGGTTAGGGATAGATCCAGAGCCAGTGTGGGTTAGGGATAGATCCAGTGTGGGTTAGGGATATAGATCCAGTGTGGGTTAGGGATAGATCCAGTGTGGGTTAGGGATAGATCCAGTGTGGGTTAGGGATAGATCCAGTGTAGGTTAGGGATAGATCCAGAGCCAGTGTGGGTTAGGGATAGATCCAGTGTGGGTTAGGGATAGATCCAGAGCCAGTGTGGGTTAGGGATAGATCCAGTGTGGGTTAGGGATAGATCCAGTGTGGGTTAGGGATAGATCCAGTGTGGGTTAGGGATAGATCCAGTGTGGGTTAGGGATAGATCCAGTGTGGGTTAGGGATAGATCCAGTGTAGGTTAGGGATAGATCCAGAGCCAGTGTGGGTTAGGGATAGATCCAGTGTGGGTTAGGGATAGATCCAGAGCCAGTGTGGGTTAGGGATAGATCCAGAGCCAGTGTGGGTTAGGGATAGATCCAGTGTGGGTTAGGGATAGATCCAGAACCAGTGTGGGTTAGGGATAGAGCCAGTGTGGGTTAGGGATAGATCCAGTGTGGGTTAGGGATAGATCCAGAGCCAGTGTGGGTTAGGGATAGATCCAGTGTGAGTTAGGGATAGATCCAGAGCCAGTGTGGGTTAGGGATAGAGCCAGTGTGGGTTAGGGATAGATCCAGTGTGGGTTAGGGATAGATCCAGAGCCAGTGTGGGTTAGGGATAGATCCAGTGTGGGTTAGGGATAGAGCCAGTGTGGGTTAGGGATAGATCCAGAGCCAGTGTAGGTTAGGGATAGATCCAGAGCCAGTGTGGGTTAGGGATAGATCCAGTGTGGGTTAGGGATAGATCCAGTGTGGGTTAGGGATAGATCCAGTGTGGGTTAGGGATAGATCCAGAGCCAGTGTGGGTTAGGGATAGATCCAGTGTGGGTTAGGGATAGATCCAGAACCAGTGTGGGTTAGGGTTAGATCCAGAGCCAGTGTGTGTAAGGGATAGATCCAGAACCAGTGTGGGTTAGGGTTAGATCCAGAGCCAGTGTGTGTAAGGGATAGATCCAGAACAAGTGTGGGTTAGGAATAGATCCAGAACCAGTGTGGGTTAGGGATAGATCCATAGTCTGTGTGGGTTAGGGATAGATCCAGAACCAGTGTGGGTTAGGAATAGATCCAGTGGCCAGCGACCCGGTCCAGAGGCCTTTCAGCCGGCCCTGCCAACAGTGCAGTAGAAAGATTCTGTTTCAACAGTACAGGGCAGACAAAGAGCCAGCTGCACAGCACATAATCACCCATTATACACACACACACACACACACACACACACACACACACACACACACACACACACACACACACACACACACACACACACACACACACACACACACACACACACACACACACACACACACACACACACACACACACACACACACACACACACACACACACACACACACACACACACACACACACACACACAAGGTCAGGACATTTATATGCCAGTTGATTTTGAGAGAGAGAGAATGAGAGAGTGAGACGAGAGCGAGAGTGAGAGAGAGCGAGAGCGAGACAGCGAGAGAGAGTGAGACAGAGAGTGAGACAGAGAGAGAGACAGAGAGAGAGACAGAGTATGAGTGTTCAGGATAAAAACAAACAGTTAGCATTTGTTGCTCGTTACCCAACATCAAGCCTCCATTATAACCGCTGTGACTGAAGGCTTTGGTTAGGCAGATCTGAGCGCTATGAAGGCGTGATGGGCATAATGAGGATAATTGTGTTATTTATACAGTTGTCTAAGTACCTCATGGATAAGAGGGTTGTGCTAGATTACTCAAATGTAAATGGACTGTCATGAAACTGGGTATTTCTGGAAACATTAACATATCGTACATAACAATGCTGGATCTCTACTGATAGTGACAACAAAGCAATATGTGAAAACAAGATTCTTTTTGAGATGATATAGAAACCCAAGCAGAACACTTAAGTAGGACATGCCATATATTATGATGATAATAATTATGATTATGATTATTTTATAATATTATTCATTTTATGAACATATCATTATTATTATCATGCTCATATCATGATCATCATGATTATGATTACATTATTATGATTCTATCATGATTATCATTATCACTACAGCATATATTACATGTAACCATGTTGGTGTCCTCCATACCTCTGCAGTACGGGAAAACACCATTCCAGCTTCCTGTCTCCAGGCATAGGACGTGAGATGGGCCAATCAGCTCGTAGCCTTCCTCGCAGGTGAACACGACCTCACTTCCCATCAGGAAGTTAATACCGTCCTTATAGCCGAACTCTGGAGCCCCCGGGTTCTCACACTTCACCGGTTCTAGATTGATAACATACATACAGAGAAAAAAGGTTTGATACTGCAGCTACTGCACCTTGAAGTGACAGCAGATAAGAATGGATGAAAACGTTTGGCAGAGGTGAACTGTAGATGTTTGATGATGATGAAGCAAAAGGCACGAGAGGCATTGCTATGCAGTAATGTAGCGAAGAGGTTCTGAAACTTGTCTCATAACTAGGAAGAATGGAATTGCTAGGGAAATTTGTGATTTTCCTGACCACATGAACTGACCGGGGGAAAACCTTTGGCTCAGGTGGTATGTGGTCCAGGCCTCGAGTAGGTTACAGTATGTGTGTGTTACCTGTGCAGTTCTTCCCGTCTCCGCTGTAGGGGTGGATACAGGTGCAGGCGTAGGAGCCGTCTGTGTTCTGACAGCTGGAGTGTTCATCACAGTCTGAGCCCAGTGCACACTCATCCACATCTGTATGGACACACGCATCTCGTTATACTCTGCGCTGATTGAAAACATTGTATTCATTGACATACGCTCTAAATACGGTAGATGTACATGAATTGTGTGATGCAAATAGTGTGAGTATGACACCGTGTATATTCATCCACTGTGTCCGTTTCAGTCTTACCCAGGCAGGCGGGTGTGTTGCCTCCCCACTTCCCACTGTTGGTACAGAGGACCTTGGCGTCCCCCAGCAGGTAGAACCCTGGGTTACACTGGTACACCACAGAGCTGCCTGCATGGTAGTCAGCACCCTGGAACAGACCATGCTCCAGGGGCCAAGGAGAACCACACTTTACTCCTATACAGGTAGATATACACAGGTTACATGATAAATGTTTGGTTATGAATGGAGATTATTACCCCATCTGGTACTCCTATAGATAGACAGTACTCAGAATGGTTTTGGTGTTTGTTGCTTTTTGATGGTTGTTCTCTATTACTGAGGCCATGCTTATGGACATAGATGACTCCAATGTAACCTCTGTGTGTGTGTGTGTGTGTGTGTGTGTGTGTGTGTGTGTGTGTGTGTGTGTGTGTGTGTGTGTGTGTGTGTGTGTGTGTGTGTGTGTGTGTGTGTGTGTGTGTGTGTGTGTGTGTGTGTGTGTGTGTGTGTGTGTGTGTGTGTGTGTGTGTGTGTGTGTGTGTGTGTGTCTCTATGTTCATGCGTGGATGTGGGTGTGTGTAACTAATGGTCCCTCACGTTCACAGCGAGGCAGGGCGTGGCTCCACTCTCCCTTGTTGTGACACTGCAGCAGCGGCTCCCCCACCAGGTAGAAGCCGGGAACACAGGACAGCTGCGTCTGAGACCCGGGACTGACCGCTGGACTGGACGCACGCAGGTGAGGCACTGTGTTCTCTAGCTGGGGGCAGTCTGACAAACACAAATAGGAGAATGAAGTGGGTTAATGTTTTCCTACACACGGTTTTAAAACCAGTTTTGTTCCCCCTCCGCCTATGGTTAAGGTGAGGACTTGGCCAGTGTAAGCTGATCCTATGTTTGTCCCTCACCAGCGCAGAAGATGCAGTTGGGGTTAGTCTTCACTCTCCCTACCACCCCATTGAGGAAGTCAGGCCAGGCCAGGACGTTGCCTCTGATGTTTTTCCCTGGGCAGGTGCTGGCTAGGATCTTGATCTACGGAGAAATATGGAGGTCACTTCATGGGGCAGAGGTACAGAAAATGATTGGTGGTTCACCCACATACAGTTGAAGTTTCACAATTCCTGACATTTAATCCGAGTTAAAATCCTGTTTTAGGTCAGTTCGGATCACAGTTTTATTTTAAGAATGTGAAATGTCAGAATAATAATAGAGATAATTATTTATTAAAGCTTTAATTTCTTTCATCCCATTCCCAGTGGGTCAGAAGATTAAATACACTCAATGAGCTTTTGGCAGAATTGCCTTTAAATTGTTTAACTTGGGTCAAACGTTTCAGGTAGCCTTCCACAAGCTTCCCACAATAAGTTGGGTGAATTCCTCCTGACAGAGCTGGTATAACTGAATCAGGTGGGTAGGCCTCCTTGCTCACACACACTTTTTCAGTTCTGCTCACAAATCTTCTGTAGGATTGACTAGTCACTTTAAATAAAGCCACTTAAATAATGACACTTTAATAATGTTAACATATCCTACATTACTCATCTCATATGTATATACTGTATTTTATACCATCTATTGCACCTTGCCTATGCCGCTCAGCCATCATTTATATGTACATATTCTCATTCACCCCTTTAGACTTGTGTGTATTAGGTAGTTGGGGAATTGTTAGATTACTTGTTAGATATTACTGCACTGTCGGAACTAGAAGCACAAGCATTTCGCTACACTCGCATTAACATCTGCTAACCATGTGTATGTGACCAATACAATTTGATTTGATGTTGACTGTCGACTGTGTGTGTGTTTCAGGTTATAAAGCAGTAGGACAGTCTGAATGTGTGTGTGTTTCAGGTTATAAAGCAGTAGGACAGTCTGAATGTGTGTGTGTGTCAGGTTATAAAGCAGTAGGACAGTCTGAATGTGTGTGTGTTTCAGGTTATAAAGCAGTAGGACAGTCTGTATGTGTGTGTGTTTCAGGTTATAAAGCAGTAGGACAGTCTGAATGTGTGTGTGTTTCAGGTTATAAAGCAGTAGGACAGTCTGAATGTGTGTGTGTTTCAGGTTATAAAGCAGTAGGACAGTCTGAATGTGTGTGTGTTTCAGGTTATAAAGCAGTAGGACAGTCTGAATGTGTGTGTGTTTCAGGTTATAAAGCAGTAGGACAGTCTGAATGTGTGTGTGTTTCAGGTTATAAAGCAGTAGGACAGTCTGAATGTGTGTGTGTTTCAGGTTATAAAGCAGTAGGACAGTCTGAATGTGTGTGTGTGTCAGGTTATAAAACAGTAGGACAGTCTGAATGTGTGTGTGTGTCAGGTTATAAAGCAGTAGGACAGTCTGAATGTGTGTGTGTTTCAGGTTATAAAGCAAGGACAGTAGGACAGTCTGAATGTGTCTGAATGTGTGTTTCAGGTTATAAAGCAGTAGGACAGTCTGAATGTGTGTGTGTGTCAGGTTATAAAGCAGTAGGACAGTCTGAATGTGTGTGTGTTTCAGGTTATAAAGCAGTAGGACAGTCTGAATGTGTGTGTGTGGTCAGGTTATAAAGCAGTAGGACAGTCTGAATGTGTGTGTGTTTCAGGTTATAAAGCAGTAGGACAGTCTGAATGTGTGTGTGTTTCAGGTTATAAAGCAGTAGGACAGTCTGAATGTGTGTGTGGTTATAAAGCAGGGACAGTTAATAAAGGTTATAAAGCAGTAGGACAGTCTGAATGTGTGTGTGTTTCAGGTTATAAAGCAGTAGGACAGTCTGAATGTGTGTGTGTTTCAGGTTATAAAGCAGTAGGACAGTCTGAATGTGTGTGTGTTTCAGGTTATAAAGCAGTAGGACAGTCTGAATGTGTGTGTGTCAGGTTATAAAGCAGTAGGACAGTCTGAATGTGTGTGTGTCAGGTTATAAAGCAGTAGGACAGTCTGAATGTGTGTGTGTTTCAGGTTATAAAGCAGTAGGACAGTCTGAATGTGTGTGTGTCAGGTTATAAAGCAGTAGGACAGTCTGAATGTGTGTGTGTTTCAGTTTATAAAGCAGTAGGACAGTCTGAATGTGTGTGTGTTTCAGGTTATAAAGCAGTAGGACAGTCTGAATGTTTGTGTGTTTCAGGTTATAAAGCAGTAGGACAGTCTGAATGTGTGTGTGTCAGGTTATAAAGCAGTAGGACAGTCTGAATGTGTGTGTGTTTCAGGTTATAAAGCAGTAGGACAGTCTGAATGTGTGTGTGTTTCAGGTTATAAAGCAGTAGGACAGTCTGAATGTGTGTGTGTTTCAGGTTATAAAGCAGTAGGACAGTCTGAATGTGTGTGTGTCAGGTTATAAAGCAGTAGGACAGTCTGAATGTGTGTGTGTCAGGTTATAAAGCAGTAGGACAGTCTGAATGTGTGTGTGTTTCAGGTTATAAAGCAGTAGGACAGTCTGAATGTGTGTGTGTCAGGTTATAAAGCAGTAGGACAGTCTGAATGTGTGTGTGTCAGGTTATAAAGCAGTAGGACAGTCTGAATGTGTGTGTGTTTCAGGTTATAAAGCAGTAGGACAGTCTGAATGTGTGTGTGTCAGGTTATAAAGCAGTAGGACAGTCTGAATGTGTGTGTGTCAGGTTATAAAGCAGTAGGACAGTCTGAATGTGTGTGTGTCAGGTTATAAAGCAGTAGGACAGTCTGAATGTGTGTGTGTTTCAGGTTATAAAGCAGTAGGACAGTCTGAATGTGTGTGTGTCAGGTTATAAAGCAGTAGGACAGTCTGAATGTGTGTGTGTCAGGTTATAAAGCAGTAGGACAGTCTGAATGTGTGTGTGTCAGGTTATAAAGCAGTAGGACAGTCTGAATGTGTGTGTGTCAGGTTATAAAGCAGTAGGACAGTCTGAATGTGTGTGTGTCAGGTTATAAAGCAGTAGGACAGTCTGAATGTGTGTGTGTTTCAGGTTATAAAGCAGTAGGACAGTCTGAATGTGTGTGTTTCAGGTTATAAAGCAGTAGGACAGTCTGAATGTGTGTGTGTCAGGTTATAAAGCAGTAGGACAGTCTGAATGTGTGTGTGTTTCAGGTTATAAAGCAGTAGGACAGTCTGAATGTGTGTGTGTTTCAGGTTATAAAGCAGTAGGACAGTCTGAATGTGTGTGTGTTTCAGGTTATAAAGCAGTAGGACAGTCTGAATGTGTGTGTGTCAGTGTGATTTACTTGTTGTGGGTCCAGAACTCTGTCCCAGATGTGGAGCTGGCTGAGGGACCCCACGAAGGACTCCACGGGGTTAAAGCCTTCACCCCTCTGGTCCTGGTCCTGGCCCAGCACCAGTGCCCCTCCACCTGCAGGGCAGGGTCAAGGTTCAGAGGTTAACCACTAGTCTTTGAGTTCTATGAAATCAGCCTAAAAGATGTCAAAACCTCATTGCTATTACTTCATTAAGACACGCAAAATAAAATCATTCTACTTTATGATACGCCACACTTTGCCACACATAGATACTATTAAGCAGCAGACAACGAGGACTCAATGAGGTACTAAGGTGATTCAGTAGAATGAGCAGGATAGCACTACACCTGGGATGGTGGTGCCCACTGACAGGCCTTTCCCTCCATCTGAGGGGTTTCCGTTGATATAGACCCTCCAGTCCCCGTCCCAGCTTCGCCATGACACCCCAATGTGGTGCCACTGGCCCGTGTTGACCGCCGGGCAGTCTGTGATCCTGTCCTTACCATTGATGTATAGGACCCACCTGGGGAGAGAGAGAGAGAGACAGAGAGAGAGAGAGAGAGAGAATGAGAGAATGAGAGAATGAGAGAATGAGAGAGAAAGCATTTTGTGTGGACTAGAATAAGAACTAGTTCCAAATACAGAAATAAACAAATATCCATCCTAGTCACTCTCCCTAGTCATGCACGAACACGTATGTTCCCCTGTATGTGTGTGTCAGTACTGACCCGTTGTAGTCTATGAGCAGGAAGGCGTTGTCACTTTCCTCCACGGCGTAGGAGATGGGAGTGCCGTAGTTGGTGGTGTCTGATGACCTCATCCAGAACGTACACGTGATCTCCGTCAGCGCAGGCATCACCCCGTCCATCATTACATAACCATGGATACCCGACACCTCGAAATCCAGGTTGAATGAAGTCGACATCTCTGAAGGGAAGAGAATGTTTAGGCAGTAAACGAGTGAAAAAAATATTACAATTATTATGAAAAAGTTTTAGGTGTAAATAGGAAGAGCAGTTTCCAGGTCATTGAGGTTAGAAGGAGAAAAAGTGTTTTGGGCCAGAAATGATGTGTGTATGAAAATTGATTTTTAAGTAAAGGAGCAGTTGTTGATTCATATTAAATAGATATTGATCCAGAAAAAAAGGACCAGATCAGTCCATTAGGCTGTAAAATCAAACTTTAAGAAAGACATTTCCTTCGATTAGACAACCAGACGTTCGGCACCAATGCCTCCAATGAGTAGTGAAACCTCACATTTACTTTTCTACTGCTTGTGCTCCCAACAAATGATCCTTTCTGTTGAATCATTTCGGTAAGAAAAATAAACCACTCCTGGTTGAGCAACAGACTCGTTGGTTCCAGCAATTGCTTTTTATTTATTTGTACTTATTATTTTAATAACTTAAAATTGTACCAACATTTATACACTCATCCTCCTCTCTCTACCCCTCCTCCACTCATCCCCCTCTCTCTGCTCCTCCTCCACTCATCCCCCTCTCTCTACCCCTCCTCCACTCATCCCCCTCTCTCTGCTCCTCCTCCACTCATCCCCCTCTCTCTACCCCTCCTCCACTCATCCCCCTCTCTCTGCCCCTCCTCCACTCATCCCCCTCTCTCTGCTCCTCCTCCACTCATCCCCCTCTCTCTACCCCTCCTCCACTCATCCCCTCTCTCTGCTCCTCCTCCACTCATCCCCCTCTCTCTACCCCTCCTCCACTCATCCCCTCTCTCTGCTCCTTCTCCACTCATCCCCCTCTCTCCTCCACCCCTCCTCCACTCATCCTCCTCTCTCTGCTCCTCCTCCACTCATCCCCCTCTCTCTACCCCTCCTCCACTCATCCCCTCTCTCTGCTCCTTCTCCACTCATCCCCCTCTCTCTACCCCTCTTCCACTCATCCCCCTCTCTACTCCTCCTCCATGGCGTCTATACCTGTCTCACACCTGCTTCCGTTGAACCCAGGAGGGCAGCGGCAGGTGTAGGAGCCCGGTCCGTCTATACAGGTGGCCCCGTTGATACAAAGGTTAGCCTGACACTCATCAACATCCACCTGGCACAGCCTGCCACGGTAGCCCTCCACACACAGACACCTGCATACAGAGAGAGAAGACTGTCATATATACCTGTTCAGTGAACTTCATACACAATCATATTCCTTTAAGCCTTACAAATGCTGAATAACTGACTGAAGTCCCACCCATATTTCACTAAAATCTCAAGTTTGAAAACAATTCAACACATATTTTCCACAAAAATAAAACATAAATATGCAAAAGATTATATATAATAAAAAATAAATAAATAAAAGTACACCACTGCTTAGTTGGTTGACAGCGGTCAGCTGTTCCTTCTTGTTACCTGAAGTTGTTGACCGCGTCCTGACATGTCCCTCCATTCAGACAGGGGGCGCTGTTACACTCATTCACATTGACCTCACAGCGGTAACCAGAGTAGCCCGGGAGGCAGGTGCAGGAGTACCCCCCCATCAGGTCGTCACACACCCCCCCGTTCAGACACGGACTGGACAGACACTCATCTATCTCCAGCTCACAACGGGAACCTAGAAGACAGAAAGGAAAAAGATCAGATTGATTTCTTTGTTTATTTCTCAGGGACCATGCACAACAGGACATTGCATTGTGTCTTTGTGAGACGCAGAGGAGGTGAATCGATGACACATTCGAGTGTCTAGTTTGAGAAACAGATGCCTCACAAGTCCTCAACTGGCAGGTTCATTAAATAGTACCCGCAAAACACCAGTCTCAACGTCAACAAACTTTTGAACGGTATAAATGAGAGAGAGAGAGAGAGAGAGAGAGAGAGAGAGAGAGAGAGAGAGAGAGAGAGAGAGAGAGAGAGAGAGAGAGAGAGAGAGAGAGAGAGAGAGAGAGAGAGAGAGAGATGAGAGATGAGAGATAGATATAGATATACAAATATCTAATAATCCAAATATACAACAATATACAATATAATGATAAAGTTACATCAGAGTTTTCATTGTCCCTTGGTCCTACAGTATGTAACATCTTAAGAGTCAGAATGTCTTAGTGTTCACATGACTGGTTTGCCTATAAGCTACATACTGTATAACAAACGTACAGCACTGGTTGGCAGGGTGTTCCATAATCCAGCTGTCTGGCCACATGTGGTGCCACTAAACTGAGTGGAGCAGAGTCCCCTTTGGTTGAAGCTGTTGTCGTGTTGTTGATCACAAGGCAAAATATCGCGTGAGTACTGGAGAACTCAATTAATTCCATTACTGGCATTGAATGTTTGCTGTATAAATGAAAGCATTTTTTTTGTGGATGTTGCTAAAAAAAAATGGTTTTGTTGGTATTTGCCTTTAGCAGGACAATGTTTTTTATTTGGCATATTATGATAATTATAGTTTTAAATTAAATAAATAATTTGCCATGTGATCATTTTACACGTGTTCCCTTCTGCAGTAGTAGCATAGAATGCAGCATTGTGATTATTACAAATGCAAGGTTTAATTTAAATGTTTAAGGGGCTGCCTCTGCAGTATATTCAGGCAATGTTCATGCAATTATGAATACAGGTAACTGAAGTGCCCAAGGAGTCTGGGAGGGAGGCGAGGCAGAGTGATCCCACCTGTGAAGCCGTCAGCACAGCTGCAGGTGTACTGGTTGATCTCGTCCACACACACTCCCTCGTTCAGACAGGGGAAGGAGCTACACTCATTCACCTCTGCCTCGCACAGAGAACCTGGGACAGGACAGAGGACCAGCAGTCAGTCATATACACACATCTGCCATCAAATAGTACTAAATGCAGCTTTGGTGCCAGATAAAGGTTTTGGCAAAGCAGAAACAGATTACAGCACCCAGGCTACTGAATGTCTGATAAATCCTCAAAGAAGATGTGTCTGTGTGGAGGACAGTGGACAGTCATGATGTGGAGGACAGTGGACAGTCATGACGTGGAGGACAGTGGACAGTCATGACGTGGAGGACAGTGGACAGTCATGACGTGGAGGACAGTGGACAGTCATGATGTGGAGGACAGTGGACAGTCATGACGTGGAGGACAGTGGACAGTCATGAAGTGGAGGACAGTGGAGAGTCATGACATGGAGGACAGCGGACAGTCATGAAGTGGAGGACAGTGGAGAGTCATGATGTGGAGGACAGTGGACAGTCATGATGTGGAGGACAGTGGACAGTCATGACATGGAGGACAGTGGACAGTCATGACGTGGAGGACAGTGGACAGACATGAAGTGGAGGACAGTGGACAGTCATGACATGGAGGACAGTGGACAGTCATGACGTGGAGGACAGTGGACAGACATGAAGTGGAGGACAGTGGAGAGTCATGATGTGGAGGACAGTGGACAGTCATGATGTGGAGGACAGTGGACAGTCATGACATGGAGGACAGTGGACAGTCATGACGTGGAGGACAGTGGACAGTCATGACATGGAGGACAGTGGACAGTCATGACATGGAGGACAGTGGACAGTCATGACATGGAGGACAGTGGACAGTCATGACATGGAGGACAGTGGACAGTCATGACATGGAGGACAGTGGACAGTCATGACATGGAGGACAGTGGACAGTCATGATGTGGAGGACAGTGTGTAGTTGTTGTGACGTCTCCATACCTACAAAGCCAGGTCTACACTGACAGAGGAAGTCTCCCATGCCATCCTTACAGAGACCGTCATTCTGACAGGGTGCCGAGTCACACTCATCTATGTCACTCTCACACTTAGCCCCTGAGAGAGAAACACATCGACACAGTGATATAAGACAACTGCCCGAGGTGATGTGGTATATGGACACAGCCCTTAGCCGTGCTATATTGGCCATATATTACAAACCCCAGTGGTGCCTTATTAGTATTATAAACTGGTTACCAAGGTTATTGAAGCAGTAAAAATAGAAGTTTGTCAAACCCGTGGTATACGGTGTGATATACCACAGCTGTCAGCCAATCAACATTCAGTGCTCAAACCACCCAGTTTATAACTAATATTAACTTCTCATTGCTCTAATGATCATTGTTTGACTGAAAGCTTAAGTGTGTGTGTAACCGGTGTGATATGGCTAGCTGGTTAGCGGCGTTTTAATCGGTGATGTCACTTGCTCTAAGACCTTAAAGTAGTTGTCTCCCTTGCTCTGCAAGGGCCTTGGCTCTTGTGACATCATAGGTCATGGTGCTTCGAGGGTTGTTCATGTGTGCAGAGAGTCCCTGATTCATGCCCAGGTTGGGGCGAGGAGAGGGACAGAAGAACACTGTGACATGTGGAAGTTCTCTTTTCATTCCATTCATAACTGTTTTAGTTTACCTGTGAAACCAGGTAGACAGGTGCACACGTATCCCGCCCCCACCTCCTCACACGTGCCCCTGTTCTGACACGGATTCAGGAAACACTCATGGAACACCTGAGGAGATGCAGGTACAGTCATGTGGTTGTGAGCTATGGTCATGAGTGTAGAGTGTGATCACTTCAGGAGAAAGAGAGCATCTCATTCTCACATTCCATACTCCATACTTCCATCACATTCCACACTAAAGCATTACTGATTACAACTCATCATCCCCAGTGCACTCTAGTCCAAGAGAACTTCTCTGGGGACCTTTGTTTAGTTCCCTGTAAGTTACCAGGATGTCATTGAGGACCATGTCAGGACCTTTCTGGATGTTTTAAGGACTTTCATTTTACTAGTCCTTAGGACACCACGTGATGACGTTGTTAGGATGTTCTTTGGACACTGTGTCATGGTCCCCTGGAGGTTTAGTCTAGTTCACAGTTTGTCCCAGGTACGTCCCCAGGGAAGTTCTTGGAACGTTGTGTCATGGTCCCCTGGAGGTTTTGTCTAGTTACCGGTTCGTCCCAGGTACGTCCCCAAGACATTGTGACATGGTCCCCTGGACGTATTCTCCAAACCCCCCCCCCCCCCCCCGGTCTGTCCCTGGATGTCCCCACGGACGTTTTTAGCACGTTCTTGGGACATTGTGTCATGGTCCCCTGGAGATTTTTGTCAGGTGATGGTCGCAGGTGTCCCATTATAAAGTGATGAAATAGTATGGGTGTTTTAAGGTAAGTGGTACGCTGTCCAGCTAAAATAGTATAAAAACCTTTAATAAATGACAATATGATTACATTTGACATGATTACTTAGTACTGACTTTCCAATATGACCCCACCTGGGATTTCTGCTGCTGTACCACAAAGTCTGCAGCTTTCTCTGAAGTCTTCTACACATTCAGTACCTATAATACAAATGTGCACTTAACAAAAGAGTGCCATCTCAAATCAAACAAATCAAATTTTATTCGTCACATGTTGCGAATACAACAGGTGTAGAATTTACTGTGAAATGCTTACTTACAAGCCCAACAGTGCAGTTTTAAGAAAAGAATAGTTAAGAAAATATTTATGAAATAAACTAAAGTAAAAAAAGAAACACAATAAAATAACAATAACGAAGATATATACAAGGGGATACCGGTACTGGGTCAATGTGCGGGCGTACAGGTTAATCGAGGTAATTGAGGTAATATGTACATGTAAAGTGCATTCAGAAAGTATTCAGACCCCTTGACCGTTTCCACATTTTGTTACATTACAGCCTTATTCTAAAATTGATTAAATTATTTTTTCCCTCATCAATCTACACACAATATCACTTAATGAGAGGCAAAAACAGATTTTCAGACATTTTTGTAAATTCATAACAAAAAAAACTAAAAGAATACCATATTTACATAGGTTTTCGGACCATAGGTACTGAATCTGTAAAAGACACATTTTCTATGAGCCTCGAAATTGAGCTCAGGTGCATCCTGTTTACATTGATCCTCCTTGAGATTCTACAACTTGACTGGAGTCCACCTGTGGTAAATTCAATTGATTGGACAAGACTTGGAAAGGCACACATCTGTCTATATAAGGCCCTACATTTGACAGTGCATGTCAGAGCAAAAAGTAAGGCATGAGGTCGAAGTAATTGTCCGTAGAGCTCCGATACAGGATTGTGTCGAGGCACAGATCTGGGGAAGGGTAACAAAAAAGACTCTCAGAGCATGAGAAACATGATTCTCTGGTCTGATAAAACCAAGATGGAACACTTTGGCCTGAATGCCAAATGCCATGTCTGGAGAAAAACAAAAGAGTGCGAGCATCGTGGTGGCAGCATCATGCTGTGGGGATTTGTTTCAGAGGCAGGGACTGGGAGACTTGTCAGGATTTAGGGAAAGGTGTACGGCGCAAAGAACAGAGAGATCCTTGATGAAAACCTGCTCCTGGGCACTTGGGACCTCAGACTGGAGCGAAGGTTCACCTTCCAACAGGACAACAACCCTTAGCACACAGCCAAGACAACGCAGGAGTGGCTTCGGGACAAGTCTCTGAATGTCCTTGAGTGGCCCAGCCAGAACCCGGACTTGAACCCGATCGAAAATCTCTGGAGAGACCTGAAAATAGCTCTGCAGCGACGCTCCCCATCCAACCTGACAGAGCTTGAGAGAATCTGCAGAGAAGAATGAGAGAAACTCCCAAAATATAGGTGTGCCAAGCTTGTAGCGTCAAACACAAGAGGACTCAAGGCTGTTATCTCTGTCAAAGGTGCTTCAACAAAGTACTGAGTAAAGGATCTAAATACTTAAGTAAATGTGATATTTCAGTTTTACATTTTTTATATATGTTTACAATCTCTAAAAACCTGTTTTTGCTTTGTCATTATGGGGCATTGTGTGTAGATTGTTGAGCAAAAAAACATATTTAATACATTTTAGAATAAGGCTGTAACGTAACAAAATGTGGAAAAAGTCAAGGGGTCTGAATACTTAGTGAATGCACTGTAGATAGGGGCAAAGTGACTATGCATAGATAATAAACAGCGAGTAGCAGCCGTATAATAAAAGGGGGGTCAATGTAAATAGTCCATGTAGCCATTTTGATGAATTGTCCAGCAGTCTTATGGCTTGGGGGGTAGAAGCTGTTAAGGAGCCTTCTGGACCTTGACTTGGGGCTCCGGTACTACTTGCCGTACGGTAGCAGAGAGAACAGTCTATGACTTGGGTGGCTGGAGTTTTTGACAATTTTTAGTATAGAGGTCCTGGATGGCAGGAAGCTTGGCCCCGGTGCCTTACGGTCGGATGCCGAGCAGTTGCCATACCAGGCGATGGTACAACCGGTCAGTATACTCTCGATAGTGCAGCTGTAGAACCTTTTGAGGATCTGGGGACCCATGACAAATCTTTTCAGTCTCCTGAGGGGGAATAGTGGTTGTTGTGCCCTCCTCACGACTGTCTTGGTGTGTTTGGACCATAATATTTGGTGATGTGGACACCAAGGAACTTGAAGCTCTCAACCCGCACTGCTATTCTCTTATTTATTTAATGAACTTATTTCAGTAATTTTAGATTGGGTTTTCAGTATAGTTGTCTAATGATGGTGGGGCATATTATTCTGTTTTCATGTTACTCCTGAATTTAAGTGTATTTTAACAGAGCTAAGGTTTACTGTGAAGTGCTAAGTGTAGGAATAGGCCTACAGGTGAAATCCGTCAGGAGAGGACATGTTGAATAATGTATGAATAAACATACACAATGTAAATATGTGTGCCAAATATTTAAGTTCCAAAACACTGTTGAGGAAGAACTTGTTCCAACGATCAGGCAGAGCTTGTTTTTAAGGGTTTATTCAAGCGATTGCAAGGAAGTTAACTCTCCTGAAATTTCCCGGAGAGGAACTTGATTATTTACAAATCACAGCGTCTTTATAGACTTCATCTACACAGAGCTGTGTTACCCCTCCAAGGGGGAGGCCAGCTTACAAAAGAGATAAGATAATTGGCTCCACTTCCTTAGAAAAAATAATAAAAACAAGAACCAGTTCTAACCAGTTCTCACAGCCTATGTGTCTAAGATAGGGGCTGATTGATAAGGCCTTTAGAGCCCAAACAGACAAGGGAAGAGTTTAGCCTGGCTGGCTGTTAGTGTCTCAGAGATAAGGAGACAGTAATAAATCACTCCTATGTGTGGTGCTGGATGTAAAGAGGTTACTGGACAGCTGTGGAAAATTATTCAACTCAAGCATTTACACAGCATTAGACTTTGTTCCAACAATCCTAAAATCACTTTTTTTATGGGTGGGTGTCCCTAGCATTGCCAAAAGACAAAGAGCTGTGACTGGATCAGTGGTTCACCAATCAGGGCCTTAGCAACAGTAACAAGGGGAGATGTGTAGTGAAACTAGGGTGCGCGTGCCCTGGGTAAAAAATGTTTTGGAGGAGGAGAACATTTCTTTGCGACCATCAGGTGACTTCTCCGGGACAAACTGGGAATTAGACAAAAACTTCCAGGGGACCATGACGCAACATTCCAAGAACATCCTAAAACGTTGTCGGGAACGGCCCTGGGACAAACCGGGAACTAGACAAAACCTCCAGGGGACCATGACACAACATCCTGACAACTTTAGGCGACCATTTTGTGACGTCCCAGGGACGTCCTAGTGACTCATTATTGTTTGCAGGGTAACCCCTTGAGGACAAAGGTCAGTCAGTCAGTCTCACCTGGCTGCTAGCCTGGTAGTCCTGGGATACCACCACTTCTGGGGCTGATGTCACACTCTGCTCTTTGGGCAGGAAACTAGAGCCAAAACCTGACAGAGGGGATGGAGAAAGGGAGAGAGGGAGAAAGGGAGAGTGAGAGGGGGGGAGACAGAGAGGAGGAGAGATAGATAGAGAGAGAGAGAGAGAGAGAGAGAGAGAGAGAGAGAGAGAGAGAGAGAGAGAGAGAGAGAGAGAGAGAGAGAGAGAGAGAGAGAGAGAGAGTGAGAGGGGGGGATAGAGAGAAAGAAAGAAAGACAGAATTGGCCGAGAGAAAAAAAGAGAGAGGGTTTCATTAAGCTCATATCTATTCTACAGCCACAACCTTTATTTTGTAGGGTATTTCATTCCCCATTAGTCACATGACTAAGACATTTCCATTCCCCAGTAGTCACATGTTTAATACATTTCCATTCTCCAGTAGTCACATGTCTAATACATTTCCATTCTCCAGTAGTCACATGTCTAATACATTTCCATTCTCCATTAGTCACATGTCTAAGACATTTCCATTCTCCATTAGTCACATGTTTAATACATTTCCATTCTCCAGTAGTCACATGTCTAATACATTTCCATTCTCCAGTAGTCACATGTCTAATACATTTCCATTCTCCATTAGTCACATGTCTAATACATTTCCATTCTCCATTAGTCACATGTCTAATACATTTCCATTCTCCATTAGTCACATGTCTAAGACATTTCCATTCTCCAGTAGTCACATGTCTATTACATTTCCATTCTCCAGTAGTCACATGTCTAATACATTTCCATTCTCCATTAGTCACATGTCTAATACATTTCCATTCTCCAGTCACATGTCTAGTCACATGTCTAATACATTTCCATTCTCCATTAGTCACATGTCTAATACATTTCCATTCTCCATTAGTCACATGTCTAACATTTCCATTCTCCAGAGTCATTTCCATTCTCCAGTAGTCACATGTCTAATACATTTCCATTCTCCATTAGTCACATGTCTAATACATTTCCATTCTCCAGTCAGTCACATTTCCATTCTCCATTCTAATACATTTCCATTCTCCATTAGTCACATGTCTAATACATTTCCATTCTCCATTAGTCACATGTCTAATACATTTCCATTCTCCAGTAGTCACATGTCTAATACATTTCCATTCTCCATTAGTCACATGTCTAATACATTTCCATTCTCCAGTAGTCACATGTCTAATACATTTCCATTCTCCATTAGTCACATGTCTAATACATTTCCATTCTCCATTAGTCACATGTCTAATACATTTCCATTCTCCAGTAGTCACATGTCTAATACATTTCCATTCTCCATTAGTCACATGTCTAATACATTTCCATTCTCCAGTAGTCACATGTCTAATACATTTCCATTCCCCAGTAGTCACATGTCTAATACATTTCCATTCTCCATTAGTCACATGTCTAATTTCCACATTTCACATTCTCCATTAGTCACATGTCTAATACATTTCCATTCTCCATTAGTCACATGTCTAAGACATTTCCATTCTCCAGTAGTCACATGTCTAATACATTTCCATTCCCCAGTAGTCACATGTCTAATACATTTCCATTCTCCATTAGTCACATGTCTAATACATTTCCATTCCCCAGTAGTCACATGTCTATTACATTTCCATTCTCCATTAGTCACATGTCTAATACATTTCCATTCTCCATTAGTCACATGTCTAAGACATTTCCATTCCCCAGTAGTCACATGTCTAAGACATTTCCATTCCCCAGTAGTCACATGTCTAAGACATTTCCATTCCCCAGTAGTCACATGTCTAATACATTTCCATTCTCCATTAGTCACATGTCTAATACATTTCCATTCTCCATTAGTCACATGTCTAATACATTTCCATTCTCCATTAGTCACATGTCTAATACATTTCCATTCTCCATTAGTCACATGTCTAATACATTTCCATTCTCCAGTAGTCACATGTCTAATACATTTCCATTCTCCAGTAGTCACATGTCTAATACATTTCCATTCTCCATTAGTCACATGTCTAAGTCACATTTCTAATACATTTCCATTCCCAGTAGTCACATGTCTAATACATTTCCATTCCCCAGTAGTCACATGTCTAATACATTTCCATTCTCCATTAGTCACATGTCTAATACATTTCATTCTCCATTCTCCATTAGTCACATGTCTAAGACATTTCCATTCTCCATTAGTCACATGTCTAATACATTTCCATTCTCCATTAGTCACATGTCTAATACATTTCCATTCTAATACATTTCCATTCCAGTAGTCACATGTCTAATACATTTCCATTCTCCATTAGTCACATGTCTAATACATTTCCATTCTCCAGTAGTCACATGTCTAATACATTTCCATTCTCCATTAGTCACATGTCTAATACATTTCCATTCTCCATTAGTCACATGTCTAATACATTTCCATTCTCCATTAGTCACATGTCTAATACATTTCCATTCTCCATTAGTCACATGTCTAATACATTTCCATTCTCCAGTAGTCACATGTCTAATACATTTCCATTCTCACATGTCTAGTCACATGTCTAATACATTTCCATTCTCCATTAGTCACATGTCTAATACATTTCCATTCTCCATTAGTCACATGTCTAATACATTTCCATTCTCCATTAGTCACATGTCTAATACATTTCCATTCTCCATTAGTCACATGTCTAATACATTTCCATTCTCCAGTAGTCACATGTCTAATACATTTCCATTCTCCATTAGTCACATGTCTAATACATTTCCATTCTCCATTAGTCACATGTCTAATACATTTCCATTCTCCATTAGTCACATGTCTAAGACATTTCCATTCCCCAGTAGTCACATGTCTAAGACATTTCCATTCCCCAGTAGTCACATGTCTAATACATTTCCATTCTCCATTAGTCACATGTCTAATACATTTCCATTCTCCATTAGTCACATGTCTAATACATTTCCATTCTCCATTAGTCACATGTCTAATACATTTCCATTCCCATTAGTCACATGTCTAGTCACATGTAGTCAATGACATTTCCATTCCCCAGTAGTCACATGTCTAATACATTTCCATTCTCCATTAGTCACATGTCTAATACATTTCCATTCTCCATTAGTCACATGTCTAATACATTTCCATTCTCCATTAGTCACATGTCTAATTTCCATTCTCCATTAGTCACATGTCTTTTTCCATTCTCCAGTCACATTATCAAAATCACATGTCTTTTTCCATTCAGTGGCCAAGTCTCAAACATTTCCATGGTCCATTAGTCACATGTCTAATACATTTCCATTCTCCATTAGTCACATGTCAAATATGTCTAATACATTTCCATTCTCCAGCACATGTTACTTTCCAGTCTCCAGTAGTCACATGTCATTTTCCATTCCCAGAGTCACATGTCTAATACATTTCCATTCCTATGAGGAATTTCCATTCTCCATCACATGTCTAATAGTCACATGTCTAATACATGGCATTACAGATGCAGACTCAGGTCAAAGTTTGGGCACCATAGGGGAAAAGGGTGTCATGAATACACATGTCTAATTTCATTCCCTAACTTCTAAGACATTTCACCAGAGGAACATTTGGTTGCCCATATATACTGTAATGAGCATTTCCATTCTCCAATATGGTGTAATTATTAGTCAATGTCTATTACATTCAGCTCAGTGTAGTGTAACATTTCCATTCTTTCCTGATTTATCAAAATCCCTTTTCCATTCAGTGGCCAAGTCTCAAACAATGGTGTATGTCTACGGTCTCAAATAAAGCTCTGTTACTAGTCTAGTGTCATTTTGACCAGAGCCATGTGTCAGTAGTCCTATGAGGAATAGGATGGCATTACAGATGAAACTCAGCCAAAGTTTGGGCAACAGTAGGGTGTGATGAAACTCAATTCAGTTCCAGTTTCACCAGTAACATTTGGTGTAATACTGTATGAGCAATAAGGAATATGTGATGTGAAACATTCAGCCAGTGTAGTGTAACAGTAGGGTGTGTGAAACTCAGCCAGTGTAGTGTAACAGTAGGGTGTGATGTGAAACTCAGCCAGTGTAGTGTAACAGTAGGGTGTGATGTGAAACTCAGCCAGTGTTGTGTAACAGTAGGGTGTGATGTGAAACTCAGCCAGTGTAGTGTAACAGTAGGGTGTGATGTGAAACTCAGCCAGTGTAGTGTAACAGTAGGGTGTGATGTGAAACTCAGCCAGTGTAGTGTAACAGTAGGGTGTGATGTGAAACTCAGCCAGTGTAGTGTAACAGTAGGGTGTGATGTGAAACTCAGCCAGTGTAGTGTAACAGTAGGGTGTGATGTGAAACTCAGCCAGTGTAGTGTAACAGTAGGGTGTGATGTGAAACTCAGCCAGTGTAGTGTAACAGTAGGGTGTGATGTGAAACTCAGCCAGTGTAGTGTAACAGTAGGGTGTGATGTGAAACTCAGCCAGTGTAGTGTAACAGTAGGGTGTGATGTGAAACTCACTGGAGCAGTGTTGTATGGCAGTGGCCCCGGTGACTGTGGTGGTGCCATAGAAAGGGCAGGCGAGGCAGTAGGAGCGGCCGTGGTTGGGTTGGTAGTAGTCCCTGGGGCAGGGGTAGCAGGGGACCAACCCTGTTCTAGAGAAATGACCTGCCAAACAAGGAACTGGAGGGGAAGGGGAGAGGGGAGACAGTTAGTCAGTGTCACACATGAAAGTAAGCTCAGTTATCATATTGTTAAGCATAGTAAGTGAGTTCAGTCACAGTGTCATGTCTGTGATTTCCCCTACCCTCTTTTATTTTATTTAACTAGGCAAGTCAGTTAATAACAAATTCTTATTTACAATGACGGCCTACCCCAGCCAAACCTACCCCGGCCAGACGCTGGGGCAATTGTGCGCCGCCCTATGGGCCCCCCGATCACGGCCGGATGTGTTTCAGCCTGGATTCGAACCAGGGACTGTAGTGACGCCTCTTACACTGAGATGCAGTACCTTAGACCGCTGCCTCTTCACAGGCTCAGTGGTGTGTTCAGAGTCTGAGTATTGTATAGTTTCTGTCTCTCTCTCTCTAACTCACCTCCACACTCAGACATCTCCCTTGCCCCGCTGGTGACGGTGGAGGTCTCATCCGGACAGACCAGACACTCTCTGGACCCCAACCCAGGCTGGTAGTACCCCAGTGGGCACGACTCACACGTCTCCAGCCCGTTGACAGAGTAACCTCCAGGCCTGCACTGCTCTGAAACACACCCACAGAAACACATACACTATAAACATATCACAGTAAAGAGGTCATTGAGTTTTTGCCTTCAGGATATTGTAGAAATGGTGCCACCTGCTCATGATGAATAGAGTTGATGATACAGTATTTTAGGACCCAACATTTTTCCTGGTCAGTTCTGACAAGGTACTGAGACCCAGTGTTTTTTTCCAAGTCAGTTCACTTGGTCAGAAAAACTCCAGGCCTATGTACAGTATAACAAATGTATGAGGACCTTGTACATGTCTTTTACCTCGGGAGGGTTACAGCATTTACCTCTGGACGGTTACAGCGTTTTACCTCTGGAGGGTTACAGCATTTAACTCTGGAGGGTTACAGCATTTTACCTCTGGAGGGTTACAATGTTTTACCTCTGGAGGGTTACAGCGTTTTACCTCTGGAGGGTTACAATGTTTTACCCCTGGAGGGTTACAAAGTTTTACCTCTGGTGGGTTACAATGTTTTACCCCTGGAGGGTTACAATGTTTTACCTCTGGAGGGTTACAGTGTTTTACCTCCGGAGGGTTGCAAAGTTTTACCCCTGGAGGGTTACAGTGTTTTACCTCTGGAGGGTTACAGTGTTTTACCTCCGGAGGGTTACAAGGTTTTACCTCTGGAGGGTTACAAAGTTTTACCTCTGGAGGGTTACAGTGTTTTACCTCTGGAGGGTTACAGTGTTTTACCTCTGGAGGGTTACAGTGTTTTACCTCCGGAGGGTTACAAAGTTTTACCCCTGGAGGGTTACAATGTTTTACCCCTGGAGGGTTACAAAGATTTACCTCTGGAGGGTTACAGTGTTTTACCTCCGGAGGGTTACAGTGTTTTACCCCTGGAGGGTTACAATGTTTTACCCCTGGAGGGTTACAAAGTTTTACCTCTGGAGGGTTATAAAGTTTTACCCCTGGAGGGTTACAATGTTTTACCCCTGGAGGGTTACAAAGTTTTACCTCTGGAGGGTTACAAAGTTTTACCTCTGGAGGGTTACAGTGTTATACCTCTGGAGGGTGACAGTGTTTTACCTCTGGAGGGTTACATTGTTCTTCCTCTGGAGGGTTACAGTGCTTTACCTTTGCACTGGTCCTGGCTGCGTGCGTGGAGGTAGGCTGTGGAGGATCCATCAGGACAGGTCTTACACTCCATCTGACCCTCCTGTTCCTGGAAGGACCCCAGCCAGCAGCTCTCACACTCTGCATACTCCAGGGAGTAGTAGGTTCCCACTGGACACTGGACTGGAACACACAGAATACATAACCACATATAATCAGCTACATTACCACACACAACCAGAAATATTTACACATTACCACACATAGCCAGACATATTTACACAGTACCACACATAGCCAGACATATTTACATATTTACATATTTATACACATAGCCAGACATATTTACACATTACCACACATAGCCAGACATATTTACACAGTACCACACATAGCCAGACATATTTACATATTTACATATTTCCACACATAGCCAGACATATTTACACATTACCACACCGAGCCAGACATATTTACACATTACCACACATAACTAGAGAGTAGTAGATCCCCACCTGGACACTGGACTGAGGCACACAGCAACCCATATGGACACTCATCCGTGAATTAATTCATCCATCCATCCATCAATCCATTAATTCATTCATTAATACTCTATGTGGACACTGTGAACCTGGAGACCATGCTAAAGATATATACTGTTACTGTGTGTATCTCATGGCCCACTACTCACCACACATCCTCCCCTTCAGTACAGACCCAGGTCGGCAGAACAGAGAGGCCCTCTTGCTCTCCAGGGACTTGGGGTCAGCCACCACAATCATCTCCGAAGACACGTGATATGACGACAGAGGCTGCTTGGCCAGCGTCCGCTTCAGCCGATTGGTCAGCTGCTCCAGGGTCCGCAACAGGCGCTTCTGATTGGCTACCTCCACTGAGTCATTCCTGGACGAGGGCAACGGGATGCTTGCTGGGAGAATGGGCACAGCTCAAAGGACGGGACTCGAACGACAACAACA
>NC_060193.1:17748350-17780850 GCF_021184085.1 Oncorhynchus gorbuscha
CTCATTGACATCACAGTAAATGTCCTCATTGTTCATACTTTAGCTTCTCATTGACATCACAGTAAATGTCCTCATTGTTCATACTTTAGCTTCTCATTGACATCACAGTAAATGTCCTCATTGTTCATACTTTAGCTTCTCATTGACATCACAGTAAATGTCCTCATTGTTCATACTTTAGCTTCTCATTGACATCACAGTAAATGTCCTCATTGTTCATGCACCTGGGGATCAACCTTTCGGCACGGCGAATCCAAGCCTGACATACTGTAGGTATGACATCGTTGCATATCTCATCCATGGCCTGAAGTGGGGTGATACGCTCATCGGGATGGCAATCATACATCTTAAGAGTTTTGAAACAATGAGTTTTGTACTGAGTTGTGAAAATTGACCACATACTTGTGAAAATTGACCACATACTTGTGAAAATTGACCACATACTTGTGAAAATTGCACCAAAGTGATGAGAAAAAAACAGCCAAAGAAAATGTACTGCAGGTGTCTGTCCCAAATGGCAGCCATACCCAAAGACCAGGGTTCAAAGTAGTGCACTATATAGTGAACAGGGTTCCATTTGGGATGCAGCCTATGACTAAGGTCACTCACAGGAGCAGTCGGGTCTGTCGGGCGAGTGTGGCGGCTCCCACACTCCGTTGTTAGCACAGAAGTAGCTGTGGACGTCCTGCCGTGTGAAGCTGTATCCGTCTTTACAGTACAGAGTACAGTTGACCCCGTCCTCCTCTTCTGAACAGGAGAACTCCCCATTCACTGGGACGAAGGGCTGTACACATGTGGACCCTGGAATATAACAGAGACACGCAGAGCTTCATCGGCAATGTACTTATGGGGCTGGCTGAATTCTATTAAATAAAAGACAATTTGTATTTATTTTGTGTGCACCCAGTCTCTACATTGATAGGTAATGTAGTACAATATGGAGAATGTGAAGTACAGAACCAAACAGTTGATTTGAGATGTCATCCTATTCCAAAATAGTGAAGCTCTGCTTCAACCAAATAAAAACATACATTAAATATGACATAAATACATGAACATTAAAACAAATCCCGTAGTTGAATGAAGATCTAAGTGCTTGTGGTGTACAGGCCTACCTTGTAAAGCCAAAACACAACAAAGATAGAGATGTACAGAGTAAACTAGTAATCTCTAGAATACTCTGGTCATCTCTAGTAAACTCTGGTCATTTCTAGTATACTCTAGTATACTCTAGAATACATTGGTCATCACTAGTAAACTGGTTAACTCTAGTATACTCTAGTATACTCTAGAATATATTGGTCATCTCTAGTGAACTCTGGTCAAATCTAGTATACTCTAGTAAAGTCTGGTCAACTCTGGTCAACGAGCAAATTCTAGTAAACTCTGGTCAACGCTAGTCTACTCTGGTCAGCTCTAGTCTACTCTGGTCAGCTCTAGTCTACTCTGGTCAGCTCAAGTCTACTCTGGTCAGCTCTAGTCTACTCTGGTCAACTCTGATCAACTCTAGTCTACTCTGGTCAGCTCTAGTCTACTCTGGTCAACTCTGATCAACTCTAGTCTACTCTGGTCAGCTCTAGTCTACTCGGGTCAACTCTGGTCAACTCTAGTCTACTCTGGTCAGCTCTAGTCTACTCTGGTCAACTCTGGTCAACTCTAGTCAGCTCTAGTCTACTCTGGTCAGCTCTGGTCAACTCTAGTCTACTCTGGTCAGCTCTAGTCTACTCTGGTCAACTCTAGTCAACTCTAGTCTACTCTGGTCAGCTCTAGTCTACTCTGGTCAACTCTAGTCTACTCTGGTCAGCTCTAGTCTACTCTGGTCAACTCTGGTCAACTCTAGTCTACTCTGGTCAACTCTAGTCTACTCTGGTCAACTCTAGTCTACTCTAGTCTACTCTAGTCAACTCTAGTCTACTCTGGTCAACTCTAGTCTACTCTGGTCAACTCTAGTCTACTCTAGTCTACTCTGGTCATCTCTACTATGCTCTAGTAAACTCTAGCAAACTCCTTCCTTTTACCTTGTACAGTGATGGTGAGGTGGCAGGTGCGGTTGTTGCCTGCCTGATCCGTAGCTGTGTAGCTCACCACCGTCTCTCCGACAGGGAATAGAGAGCCTGGTGTGTGCGTGGTGTACACACTCAGACGCCCACCTGAGAATGGTACACAACACACAAAAACAATAACTAACACTTATATATGATCTTGCAGACCGTCTCTGGGATATTAAAGCAGAGACAAACTCTGTACCAACTATGTACTTTGGTTTTCTTATCCTTCGTCTGATCATGGGTTTAAATCCCGGGTTTAACCCTCAAAAGTCAAATGTCTTGTCATTGTCACTGCTGCTCCCGAGTGGCGCACTGGTCTAAGGCACTGCATCTCAGTGCTAGAGGCGTCACTACAGACCTTGCTTCGATTCCAGGCTGTATCACAATCGGCCGTGATTGGGAGAGCCATAGGGCAGTGCACAATTGGACCAGCGCCGTACTGGTTAGAGTTTAGCCGGGGTAGGCCATCATTGTAAATAAGAATTTGTTCTCAGCTGACATACCTAGTTACGTAAGGGTTCAATGAAAATAAAATACAAAATAAATCATGTTTAAAAGACACCTAGATAAAGTACAGTATCATTAATAGCCCTGCAGAGTGCAGTGGTGTGTCAGTTACCATAGATGGGCAGAATGAGTCACTCTAGTCCTGGTTAACCACAACAGTTATACAAAGGCAGGGCATGTTGACACATGTTAGAACGGCTGGACTCTCTCTCAGAGCATCACATGGTATCAGAATTAATAATATCATCATCATCTGGGCAGACTGGGGGTACTTGCTACCTGTCTGGATAAATTCATAGATGGAGGGATTGATGAAGGGATGGATGGATGGATGGATGGATTAGAGAGAGAAAGAGAGAGAGAAAAAGACACAAAGACACAAAGACACACAGACACACAGACACACAGACACACACACACACACACACACTGTTCCCAGTGGAAGCCTTGTACTACAGCAGTTTACTGATTCACCAAGTCAAGGGCTTGATGATTAGTAGACAAGTTGTATCATGTGTGCTAGCTCTGGAATAGATCAAATACATGGAACTGCTGGGGGCCCAGAGGAGAGGATTGAGAACCATTGGTCTAACACAGACACAGTAGAGTAGAGGTGAACCACTGGTCTAGAAACAGACATAGTAGAGTAGAGGAGAACCACTGGTCTAGACACAGACACAGTAGAGTAGAACCACTGGTCTAGACACAGACACAGTAGAGTAGAGGTGAACCACTGGTCTAGAAACAGACATAGTAGAGTAGAGGAGAACCACTGGTCTAGACACAGACACAGTAGAGTAGAACCACTGGTCTAGACACAGACACAGTAGAGTAGAGGTGAACCACTGGTCTAGAAACAGACATAGTAGAGTAGAGGAGAACCACTGGTCTAGACACAGACACAGTAGAGTAGAACCACTGGTCTAAACACAGACACAGTAGAGTAGAGGTGAACCACTGGTCTAGAAACAGACATAGTAGAGTAGAGGAGAACCACTGGTCTAGACACAGACACAGTAGAGTAGAACCACTGGTCTAGACACAGACACAGTAGAGTAGAGGTGAACCACTGGTCTAGAAACAGACATAGTAGAGTAGAACCACTGGTCTAGACACAGACACAGTAGAGTAGAGGTGAACCACTGGTCTAGACACAGACACAGTAGAGTAGAACCACTGGTCTAGACACAGACACAGTAGAGTAGAGGTGAACCACTGGTCTAGAAACAGACATAGTAGAGTAGAGGAGAACCACTGGTCTAGACACAGACACAGTAGAGTAGAACCACTGGTCTAGACACAGACACAGTAGAGTAGAGGTGAACCACTGGTCTAGAAACAGACATAGTAGAGTAGAGGAGAACCACTGGTCTAGACACAGACACAGTAGAGTAGAACCACTGGTCTAGACACAGACACAGTAGAGTAGAGGTGAACCACTGGTCTAGAAACAGACATAGTAGAGTAGAGGAGAACCACTGGTCTAGATACAGACACAGTAGAGTAGTGTAGAGTAGAACCACTGATCTAGACACAGACACAGTAGAGTAGAGTAGAACCACTGGTCTAGAAACAGACATAGTAGAGTAGAGGTGAACCACTGGTCTAGAAACAGACATAGTAGAGTAGAGGTGAACCACTGGTCTAGAAACAGACATAGTAGAGTAGAGGTGAACCACTGGTCTAGAAACAGACATAGTAGAGTAGAGGTGAACCACTGGTCTAGAAACAGACATAGTAGAGTAGAGGTGAACCACTGGTCTAGAAACAGACATAGTAGAGTAGAGGAGAACCACTGGTCTAGACACAGACACAGTAGAGTAGAACCACTGGTCTAGACACAGACACAGTAGAGTAGAGGTGAACCACTGGTCTAGAAACAGACATAGTAGAGTAGAGGAGAACCACTGGTCTAGACACAGACACAGTAGAGTAGAACCACTGGTCTAGACACAGACACAGTAGAGTAGAGGTGAACCACTGGTCTAGAAACAGACATAGTAGAGTAGAGGAGAACCACTGGTCTAGACACAGACACAGTAGAGTAGAACCACTGGTCTAGACACAGACACAGTAGAGTAGAACCACTGGTCTAGACACAGACACAGTAGAGTAGAACCACTGGTCTAGACACAGACACAGTAGAGTAGAGGTGAACCACTGGTCTAGACACAGACACAGTAGAGTAGAGGAGAACCACTGATCTAGACACAGACACAGTAGAGTAGAGGAGAACCACTGATCAAGACACAGACACAGTAGAGTAGAACCACTGGTCTAGACACAGACACAGACACAGACACAGTAGAGTAGAACCACTGGTCTAGACACAGACACAGTAGAGTCTAGACACAGACACAGGAGAACCACTGATCTAGACACAGACACAGTAGAGTAGAGTAGAACCACTGGTCTAGACACAGTAGAGTAGCGGTGAACCACTGATATAGACACAGACACAATAGAGTAGAACCACTGATCTAGACACAGACACAGTAGAGGAGAACCACTGGTCTAGACACAGACACAGTAGAGTAGAGGAGAACCACTGATCTAAACACAGACACAGTAGAGTATAGTAGAACCACTGGTCTAACAGACACAGTAGAGTAGAGGAGAACCACTGATCTAGATACAGACACAGTAGAGTAGAGTAGAACCACTGATCTAGACACAGACACAGTAGAGTAGAACCACTGGTCTAGACACAGACACAGTAGAGTAGAGGAGAACCACTGGTCTAGACACAGTAGAGTAGAGGTGAACCACTGATCAAGACACAGACACAGTAGAGTAGAACCACTGATCTAGACACAGACACAGTAGAGTAGAGTAGAACCACTGGTCTAGACACAGTAGAGTAGCGGTGAACCACTGATATAGACACAGACACAATAGAGTAGAACCACTGATCTAGACACAGACACAGTAGAGGAGAACCACTGGTCTAGACACAGACACAGTAGAGTAGAGGAGAACCACTGATCTCGACACAGTAGAGTAGAGGAGAACCACTGATCTAGATACAGACACAGTAGGGTAGAGTAGAACCACTGATCTAGACACAGACACAGTAGAGTAGAACCACTGGTCTAGACACAGACACAGTAGAGTAGAGGAGAACCACTGATCTAGACACAGACACAGTAGAGTAGAGTAGAACCACTGGTCTAGACACAGTAGAGTAGAGGTGAACCACTGATCTAACAGACACAGTACAGTAGAGGTGAACCACTGATCTAACAGACACAGTAGAGTAGAGGTGAACCACTGGTCTAGACACAGACACAGTAGAGGTGAACCACTGATCTAACAGACACAGTACAGTAGAGGTGAACCACTGGTCTAACAGACACAGTAGAGTAGAGTAGAGTGAACCACTGGTCTAGACACAGTAGAGTAGAGTAGAACCACTGGTCTAGACACAGTAGAGTAGAGTGAACCACTGATCAAGACACAGACACAGTTGAGTAGAACCACTGATCTAACAGACACAGTACAGTAGAGTAGAGGTGAACCACTGATCTAACAGACACAGTACAGTAGAGGTGAACCACTGGTCTAACAGACACAGTACAGTAGAGGTGAACCACTGGTCTAACAGACACAGTACAGTAGAGGTAAACCACTGGTCTAACAGACACAGTAGAGTAGAGGTGAACCACTGGTCTAACAGACACAGTACAGTAGAGGTGAACCACTGGTCTAACAGACACAGTACAGTAGAGGTAAACCACTGGTCTAACAGACACAGTAGAGTAGAGGTGAACCACTGGTCTAACAGACACAGTACAGTAGAGGTGAACCACTGGTCTAACAGACACAGTACAGTAGAGGTGAACCACTGGTCTAACAGACACAGTACAGTAGAGGTGAACCACTGGTCTAACAGACACAGTAGAGTAGAGGAGAACCACTGGTCTAGACACAGACACAGTAGAGTAGAGGAGAACCACTGATCTAGACACAGACACAGTAGAGTAGAGTAGAACCACTGGTCTAGACACAGTAGAGTAGCGGTGAACCACTGATATAGACACAGACACAATAGAGTAGAACCACTGATCTAGACACAGACACAGTAGAGGAGAACCACTGGTCTAGACACAGACACAGTAGAGTAGAGGAGAACCACTGATCTCGACACAGTAGAGTAGAGGAGAACCACTGGTCTAGACACAGACACAGTAGAGTAGAGGAGAACCACTGATCTAGACACAGACACAGTAGAGTAGAGTAGAACCACTGGTCTAGACACAGTAGAGTAGAGGAGAACCACTGATCTAGACACAGACACAGTAGAGTATAGTAGAAACACTGGTCTAACAGACACAGTAGAGTAGAGGAGAACCACTGATCTAGATACAGACACAGTAGAGTAGAGTAGAACCACTGATCTAGACACAGACACAGTAGAGTAGAACCACTGGTCTAGACACAGACACAGTAGAGTAGAGGAGAACCACTGATCTAGACACAGTAGAGTAGAGGAGAACCACTGGTCTAGACACAGACACAGTAGAGTAGAGGAGAACCACTGATCTCGACACAGTAGAGTAGAGGAGAACCACTGGTCTAGACACAGACACAGTAGAGTAAAGTAGAACCACTGGTCTAGACACAGTAGAGTAGAGGAGAACCACTGATCTAGACACAGACACAGTAGAGTAGAGTAGAACCACTGATCTAGACACAGACACAGTAGAGTAGAACCACTGGTCTAGATACAGACACAGTAGAGTAGAGTAGAACCACTGATCTAGACACAGACACAGTAGAGTAGAACCACTGGTCTAGACACAGACACAGTAGAGTAGAGGAGAACCACTGATCTAGACACAGACACAGTAGAGTAGAGTAGAACCACTGGTCTAGACACAGTAGAGTAGAGGTGAACCACTGATCTAACAGACACAGTACAGTAGAGGTGAACCACTGATCTAACAGACACAGTAGAGTAGAGGTGAACCACTGGTCTAACAGACACAGTACAGTAGAGGTGAACCACTGATCTAACAGACACAGTACAGTAGAGGTGAACCACTGGTCTAACAGACACAGTAGAGTAGAGTAGAGTAGAACTACTGGTCTAGACACAGTAGAGTAGAGTAGAACCACTGGTCTAGACACAGTAGAGTAGAGGTGAACCACTGATCAAGACACAGACACAGTTGAGTAGAACCACTGATCTAACAGACACAGTACAGTAGAGTAGAGGTGAACCACTGATCTAACAGACACAGTACAGTAGAGGTGAACCACTGGTCTAACAGACACAGTACAGTAGAGGTGAACCACTGGTCTAACAGACACAGTACAGTAGAGGTAAACCACTGGTCTAACAGACACAGTAGAGTAGAGGTGAACCACTGGTCTAACAGACACAGTACAGTAGAGGTGAACCACTGGTCTAACAGACACAGTACAGTAGAGGTAAACCACTGGTCTAACAGACACAGTAGAGTAGAGGTGAACCACTGGTCTAACAGACACAGTACAGTAGAGGTGAACCACTGGTCTAACAGACACAGTACAGTAGAGGTGAACCACTGGTCTAACAGACACAGTACAGTAGAGGTGAACCACTGGTCTAACAGACACAGTACAGTAGAGGTAAACCACTGGTCTAACAGACACAGTAGAGTAGAGGTGAACCACTGGTCTAACAGACACAGTACAGTAGAGTAGAGGTGAACCACTGGTCTAACAGACACAGTACAGTAGAGTAGAGGTGAACCACTGGTCTAACAGACACAGTACAGTAGAGGTAAACCACTGGTCTAACAGACACAGTAGAGTAGAGGTGAACCACTGGTCTAACAGACACAGTACAGTAGAGGTGAACCACTGGTCTAACAGACACAGTACAGTAGAGGTGAACCACTGGTCTAACAGACACAGTACAGTAGAGGTAAACCACTGGTCTAACAGACACAGTAGAGTAGAGGTGAACCACTGGTCTAACAGACACAGTACAGTAGAGTAGAGGTGAACCACTGATCTAACAGACACAGTACAGTAGAGTAGAGGTGAACCACTGGTCTAACAGACACAGTAGAGTAGAGGTGAACCACTGGTCTAACAGACACAGTAGAGTAGAGGTGAACCACTGGTCTAACAGACACAGTACAGTAGAGTAGAGGTGAACCACTGATCTAACAGACACAGTAGAGTAGAGGTGAACCACTGATCTAACAGACACAGTACAGTAGAGGTGAACCACTGGTCTAACAGACACAGTACAGTAGAGGTGAACCACTGGTCTAACAGACACAGTACAGTAGAGGTGAACCACTGGTCTAACAGACACAGTACAGTAGAGGTGAACCACTGGTCTAACAGACACAGTACAGTAGAGGTGAACCACTGGTCTAACAGACACAGTACAGTAGAGTAGAGGTGAACCACTGATCTAACAGACACAGTAGAGTAGAGGTGAACCACTGATCTAACAGACACAGTAGAGTAGAGGTGAACCACTGGTCTAACAGACACAGTAGAGTAGAGGTGAACCACTGATCTAACAGACACAGTACAGTAGAGGTGAACCACTGGTCTAACAGACACAGTAGAGTAGAGGTGAACCACTGGTCTAACAGACACAGTAGAGTAGAGTAGAGGTGAACCACTGATCTAACAGACACAGTAGAGTAGAGTAGAGGTGAACCACTGATCTAACAGACACAGTAGAGTAGAGTAGAGGTGAACCACTGATCTAACAGACACAGTAGAGTAGAGTAGAACCACTGGTCTAGACACAGTAGAGTAGAGGTGAACCACTGATCTAACAGACACAGTAGAGTAGAGGTGAACCACTGATCTAACAGACACAGTAGAGTAGAGTAGAGGTGAACCACTGATCTAACAGACACAGTAGAGTAGAGGTGAACCACTGATCTAACAGACACAGTAGAGTAGAGTAGAGGTGAACCACTGATCTAACAGACACAGTACAGTAGAGTAGAACCACTGATCTAACAGACACAGTAGAGTAGAGTAGAGGTGAACCACTGATCTAACAGACACAGTAGAGTAGAGTAGAGGTGAACCACTGATCTAACAGACACAGTAGAGTAGAGTAGAGGTGAACCACTGATCTAACAGACACAGTAGAGTAAAGTAGAACCACTGGTCTAGACACAGTAGAGTAGAGGAGAACCACTGATCTAGACACAGACATAGTAGAGTATAGTAGAAACACTGGTCTAACAGACACAGTAGAGTAGAGGAGAACCACTGATCTAGATACAGACACAGTAGAGTAGAGTAGAACCACTGATCTAGACACAGACACAGTAGAGTAGAACCACTGGTCTAGACACAGACACAGTAGAGTAGAGGAGAACCACTGATCTAGACACAGTAGAGTAGAGGAGAACCACTGGTCTAGACACAGACACAGTAGAGTAGAGGAGAACCACTGATCTCGACACAGTAGAGTAGAGGAGAACCACTGGTCTAGACACAGACACAGTAGAGTAGAGTAGAACCACTGGTCTAGACACAGTAGAGTAGAGGAGAACCACTGATCTAGACACAGACACAGTAGAGTAGAGTAGAACCACTGATCTAGACACAGACACAGTAGAGTAGAACCACTGGTCTAGATACAGACACAGTAGAGTAGAGTAGAACCACTGATCTAGACACAGACACAGTAGAGTAGAACCACTGGTCTAGACACAGACACAGTAGAGTAGAGGAGAACCACTGATCTAGACACAGACACAGTAGAGTAGAGTAGAACCACTGGTCTAGACACAGTAGAGTAGAGGTGAACCACTGATCTAACAGACACAGTACAGTAGAGGTGAACCACTGATCTAACAGACACAGTAGAGTAGAGGTGAACCACTGGTCTAACAGACACAGTACAGTAGAGGTGAACCACTGATCTAACAGACACAGTACAGTAGAGGTGAACCACTGGTCTAACAGACACAGTAGAGTAGAGTAGAGTAGAACTACTGGTCTAGACACAGTAGAGTAGAGTAGAACCACTGGTCTAGACACAGTAGAGTAGAGGTGAACCACTGATCAAGACACAGACACAGTTGAGTAGAACCACTGATCTAACAGACACAGTACAGTAGAGTAGAGGTGAACCACTGATCTAACAGACACAGTACAGTAGAGGTGAACCACTGGTCTAACAGACACAGTACAGTAGAGGTGAACCACTGGTCTAACAGACACAGTACAGTAGAGGTAAACCACTGGTCTAACAGACACAGTAGAGTAGAGGTGAACCACTGGTCTAACAGACACAGTACAGTAGAGGTGAACCACTGGTCTAACAGACACAGTACAGTAGAGGTAAACCACTGGTCTAACAGACACAGTAGAGTAGAGGTGAACCACTGGTCTAACAGACACAGTACAGTAGAGGTGAACCACTGGTCTAACAGACACAGTACAGTAGAGGTGAACCACTGGTCTAACAGACACAGTACAGTAGAGGTGAACCACTGGTCTAACAGACACAGTACAGTAGAGGTAAACCACTGGTCTAACAGACACAGTAGAGTAGAGGTGAACCACTGGTCTAACAGACACAGTACAGTAGAGTAGAGGTGAACCACTGGTCTAACAGACACAGTACAGTAGAGTAGAGGTGAACCACTGGTCTAACAGACACAGTACAGTAGAGGTAAACCACTGGTCTAACAGACACAGTAGAGTAGAGGTGAACCACTGGTCTAACAGACACAGTACAGTAGAGGTGAACCACTGGTCTAACAGACACAGTACAGTAGAGGTGAACCACTGGTCTAACAGACACAGTACAGTAGAGGTAAACCACTGGTCTAACAGACACAGTAGAGTAGAGGTGAACCACTGGTCTAACAGACACAGTACAGTAGAGTAGAGGTGAACCACTGATCTAACAGACACAGTACAGTAGAGTAGAGGTGAACCACTGGTCTAACAGACACAGTAGAGTAGAGGTGAACCACTGGTCTAACAGACACAGTAGAGTAGAGGTGAACCACTGGTCTAACAGACACAGTACAGTAGAGTAGAGGTGAACCACTGATCTAACAGACACAGTAGAGTAGAGGTGAACCACTGATCTAACAGACACAGTACAGTAGAGGTGAACCACTGGTCTAACAGACACAGTACAGTAGAGGTGAACCACTGGTCTAACAGACACAGTACAGTAGAGGTGAACCACTGGTCTAACAGACACAGTACAGTAGAGGTGAACCACTGGTCTAACAGACACAGTACAGTAGAGGTGAACCACTGGTCTAACAGACACAGTACAGTAGAGTAGAGGTGAACCACTGATCTAACAGACACAGTAGAGTAGAGGTGAACCACTGATCTAACAGACACAGTAGAGTAGAGGTGAACCACTGGTCTAACAGACACAGTAGAGTAGAGGTGAACCACTGATCTAACAGACACAGTACAGTAGAGGTGAACCACTGGTCTAACAGACACAGTAGAGTAGAGGTGAACCACTGGTCTAACAGACACAGTAGAGTAGAGTAGAGGTGAACCACTGATCTAACAGACACAGTAGAGTAGAGTAGAGGTGAACCACTGATCTAACAGACACAGTAGAGTAGAGTAGAGGTGAACCACTGATCTAACAGACACAGTAGAGTAGAGTAGAACCACTGGTCTAGACACAGTAGAGTAGAGGTGAACCACTGATCTAACAGACACAGTAGAGTAGAGGTGAACCACTGATCTAACAGACACAGTAGAGTAGAGTAGAGGTGAACCACTGATCTAACAGACACAGTAGAGTAGAGGTGAACCACTGATCTAACAGACACAGTAGAGTAGAGTAGAGGTGAACCACTGATCTAACAGACACAGTACAGTAGAGTAGAACCACTGATCTAACAGACACAGTAGAGTAGAGTAGAGGTGAACCACTGATCTAACAGACACAGTAGAGTAGAGTAGAGGTGAACCACTGATCTAACAGACACAGTAGAGTAGAGTAGAGGTGAACCACTGATCTAACAGACACAGTAGAGTAAAGTAGAACCACTGGTCTAGACACAGTAGAGTAGAGGAGAACCACTGATCTAGACACAGACATAGTAGAGTATAGTAGAAACACTGGTCTAACAGACACAGTAGAGTAGAGGAGAACCACTGATCTAGATACAGACACAGTAGAGTAGAGTAGAACCACTGATCTAGACACAGACACAGTAGAGTAGAACCACTGGTCTAGACACAGACACAGTAGAGTAGAGGAGAACCACTGATCTAGACACAGACACAGTAGAGTAGAGTAGAACCACTGGTCTAGACACAGTAGAGTAGAGGTGAACCACTGATCTAACAGACACAGTACAGTAGAGGTGAACCACTGATCTAACAGACACAGTAGAGTAGAGGTGAACCACTGGTCTAACAGACACAGTACAGTAGAGGTGAACCACTGATCTAACAGACACAGTACAGTAGAGGTGAACCACTGGTCTAACAGACACAGTAGAGTAGAGTAGAGTAGAACTACTGGTCTAGACACAGTAGAGTAGAGTAGAACCACTGGTCTAGACACAGTAGAGTAGAGGTGAACCACTGATCAAGACACAGACACAGTTGAGTAGAACCACTGATCTAACAGACACAGTACAGTAGAGTAGAGGTGAACCACTGATCTAACAGACACAGTACAGTAGAGGTGAACCACTGGTCTAACAGACACAGTACAGTAGAGGTGAACCACTGGTCTAACAGACACAGTACAGTAGAGGTAAACCACTGGTCTAACAGACACAGTAGAGTAGAGGTGAACCACTGGTCTAACAGACACAGTACAGTAGAGGTGAACCACTGGTCTAACAGACACAGTACAGTAGAGGTAAACCACTGGTCTAACAGACACAGTAGAGTAGAGGTGAACCACTGGTCTAACAGACACAGTACAGTAGAGGTGAACCACTGGTCTAACAGACACAGTACAGTAGAGGTGAACCACTGGTCTAACAGACACAGTACAGTAGAGGTGAACCACTGGTCTAACAGACACAGTACAGTAGAGGTAAACCACTGGTCTAACAGACACAGTAGAGTAGAGGTGAACCACTGGTCTAACAGACACAGTACAGTAGAGTAGAGGTGAACCACTGGTCTAACAGACACAGTACAGTAGAGTAGAGGTGAACCACTGGTCTAACAGACACAGTACAGTAGAGGTAAACCACTGGTCTAACAGACACAGTAGAGTAGAGGTGAACCACTGGTCTAACAGACACAGTACAGTAGAGGTGAACCACTGGTCTAACAGACACAGTACAGTAGAGGTGAACCACTGGTCTAACAGACACAGTACAGTAGAGGTAAACCACTGGTCTAACAGACACAGTAGAGTAGAGGTGAACCACTGGTCTAACAGACACAGTACAGTAGAGTAGAGGTGAACCACTGATCTAACAGACACAGTACAGTAGAGTAGAGGTGAACCACTGGTCTAACAGACACAGTAGAGTAGAGGTGAACCACTGGTCTAACAGACACAGTAGAGTAGAGGTGAACCACTGGTCTAACAGACACAGTACAGTAGAGTAGAGGTGAACCACTGATCTAACAGACACAGTAGAGTAGAGGTGAACCACTGATCTAACAGACACAGTACAGTAGAGGTGAACCACTGGTCTAACAGACACAGTACAGTAGAGGTGAACCACTGGTCTAACAGACACAGTACAGTAGAGGTGAACCACTGGTCTAACAGACACAGTACAGTAGAGGTGAACCACTGGTCTAACAGACACAGTACAGTAGAGGTGAACCACTGGTCTAACAGACACAGTACAGTAGAGTAGAGGTGAACCACTGATCTAACAGACACAGTAGAGTAGAGGTGAACCACTGATCTAACAGACACAGTAGAGTAGAGGTGAACCACTGGTCTAACAGACACAGTAGAGTAGAGGTGAACCACTGATCTAACAGACACAGTACAGTAGAGGTGAACCACTGGTCTAACAGACACAGTAGAGTAGAGGTGAACCACTGGTCTAACAGACACAGTAGAGTAGAGTAGAGGTAAACCACTGATCTAACAGACACAGTAGAGTAGAGTAGAGGTGAACCACTGATCTAACAGACACAGTAGAGTAGAGTAGAGGTGAACCACTGATCTAACAGACACAGTAGAGTAGAGTAGAACCACTGGTCTAGACACAGTAGAGTAGAGGTGAACCACTGATCTAACAGACACAGTAGAGTAGAGGTGAACCACTGATCTAACAGACACAGTAGAGTAGAGTAGAGGTGAACCACTGATCTAACAGACACAGTAGAGTAGAGGTGAACCACTGATCTAACAGACACAGTAGAGTAGAGTAGAGGTGAACCACTGATCTAACAGACACAGTACAGTAGAGTAGAACCACTGATCTAACAGACACAGTAGAGTAGAGTAGAGGTGAACCACTGATCTAACAGACACAGTAGAGTAGAGTAGAGGTGAACCACTGATCTAACAGACACAGTAGAGTAGAGTAGAGGTGAACCACTGATCTAACAGACACAGTAGAGTAGAGGTGAACCACTGATCTAACAGACACAGTACAGTAGAGGTGAACCACTGATCTAACAGACACAGTACAGTAGAGGTGAACCACTGATCTAACAGACACAGTAGAGTAGAGTAGAGGTGAACCACTGATCTAACAGACACAGTACAGTAGAGTAGAGGTGAACCACTGATCTAACAGACACAGTAGAGTAGAGGTGAACCACTGATCTAACAGACACAGTAGAGTAGAGGTGAACCACTGATCTAACAGACACAGTACAGTAGAGGTGAACCACTGATCTAACAGACACAGTAGAGTAGAGGTGAACCACTGATCTAACAGACACAGTACAGTAGAGGTGAACCACTGATCTAACAGACACAGTACAGTAGAGGTGAACCACTGATCTAACAGACACAGTAGAGTAGAGTAGAGGTGAACCACTGATCTAACAGACACAGTACAGTAGAGTAGAGGTGAACCACTGATCTAACAGACACAGTAGAGTAGAGGTGAACCACTGATCTAACAGACACAGTACAGTAGAGTAGAGGTGAACCACTGATCTAACAGACACAGTAGAGTAGAGTAGAGGTGACCCACTGATCTAACAGACACAGTACAGTAGAGTAGAGGTGAACCACTGATCTAACAGACACAGTAGAGTAGAGGTGAACCACTGATCTAACAGACACAGTAGAGTAGAGGTGAACCACTGATCTAACAGACACAGTAGAGTAGAGGTGAACCACTGATCTAACAGACACAGTACAGTAGAGGTGAACCACTGATCTAACAGACACAGTACAGTAGAGGTGAACCACTGATCTAACAGACACAGTACAGTAGAGTAGAGGTGAACCACTGATCTAACAGACACAGTACAGTAGAGTAGAGGTGAACCACTGGTCTAACAGACACACAGTACAGTAGAGTAGAGGTGAACCACTGATCTAACAGACACAGTACAGTAGAGTAGAGGTGAACCACTGGTCTAACAGACACAGTAGAGTAGAGGTGAACCACTGGTCTAACAGACACAGTACAGTAGAGGTGAACCACTGGTCTAACAGACACAGTACAGTAGAGGTGAACCACTGATCTAACAGACACAGTACAGTAGAGTAGAGGTGAACCACTGGTCTAACAGACACAGTACAGTAGAGTAGAGGTGAACCACTGATCTAACAGACACAGTACAGTAGAGTAGAGGTGAACCACTGGTCTAACAGACACAGTACAGTAGAGTAGAGGTGAACCACTGATCTAACAGACACAGTAGAGTAGAGGTGAACCACTGGTCTAACAGACACAGTACAGTAGAGGTGAACCACTGATCTAACAGACACAGTAGAGTAGAGGTGAACCACTGATCTAACAGACACAGTACAGTAGAGGTGAACCACTGATCTAACAGACACAGTAGAGTAGAGGTGAACCACTGATCTAACAGACACAGTACAGTAGAGGTGAACCACTGATCTAACAGACACAGTACAGTAGAGTAGAGGTGAACCACTGATCTAACAGACACAGTACAGTAGAGGTGAACCACTGATCTAACAGACACAGTACAGTAGAGTAGAGGTGAACCACTGGTCTAACAGACACAGTAGAGTAGAGTAGAGGTGAACCACTGATCTAACAGACACAGTACAGTAGAGTAGAGGTGAACCACTGATCTAACAGACACAGTACAGTAGAGTAGAGGTGAACCACTGATCTAACAGACACAGTACAGTAGAGTAGAGGTGAACCACTGGTCTAACAGACACAGTACAGTAGAGGTGAACCACTGATCTAACAGACACAGTACAGTAGAGTAGAGGTGAACCACTGGTCTAACAGACACAGTACAGTAGAGTAGAGGTGAACCACTGATCTAACAGACACAGTACAGTAGAGTAGAGGTGAACCACTGATCTAACAGACACAGTACAGTAGAGTAGAGGTGAACCACTGATCTAACAGACACAGTACAGTAGAGTAGAGATGAACCACTGATCTAACAGACACAGTACAGTAGAGTAGAGGTGAACCACTGATCTAACAGACACAGTACAGTAGAGTAGAGGTGAACCACTGGTCTAACAGACACAGTAGAGTAGAGGTGAACCACTGGTCTAACAGACACAGTACAGTAGAGTAGAGGTGAACCACTGATCTAACAGACACAGTACAGTAGAGTAGAGGTGAACCACTGGTCTAACAGACACAGTAGAGTAGAGGTGAACCACTGGTCTAACAGACACAGTACAGTAGAGGTGAACCACTGGTCTAACAGACACAGTACAGTAGAGGTGAACCACTGATCTAACAGACACAGTACAGTAGAGTAGAGGTGAACCACTGGTCTAACAGACACAGTACAGTAGAGTAGAGACACAGTACAGTAGAGTGAACCACTGATCTAACAGACACAGTAGAGTAGAGGTGAACCACTGGTCTAACAGACACAGTACAGTAGAGTAGAGGTGAACCACTGATCTAACAGACACAGTAGAGTAGAGGTGAACCACTGATCTAACAGACACAGTACAGTAGAGGTGAACCACTGATCTAACAGACACAGTAGAGTAGAGGTGAACCACTGGTCTAACAGACACAGTACAGTAGAGGTGAACCACTGGTCTAACAGACACAGTACAGTAGAGGTGAACCACTGGTCTAACAGACACAGTACAGTAGAGGTAAACCACTGATCTAGACACAGACAAGGTAGAGTAGAACCACTGTTCTAGATACAGACACAGTAGAGTAGAACCACTGTTCTAGATACAGACACAGTAGAGTAGAGTAGAACCACTGGTCTAACAGACACAGTAGAGTAGAGGAGAACCACTGATCTAGATACAGACACAGTAGAGTAGAGTAGAACCACTGATCTAGACACAGACACAGTAGAGTAGAGTAGAACCACTGGTCTAGACACCGTAGAGTGGAGTAGAACCACTGGTCTAGACACAGTAGAGTAGAGGTGAACCACTGATTTAGACACAGACACAGTAGAGTAGAGTAGAACCACTGGTCTAGACACAGTAGAGTAGAGTAGAACCACTGGTCTAGACACAGACACAGTAGAGTAGAACCACTGGACTAGACACAGTAGAGTAGAGGAGAACCACTGATCTAGACACAGACACAGTAGAGTATAGTAGAAACACTGGTCTAACAGACACAGTAGAGTAGAGGAGAACCACTGATCTAGATACAGACACAGTAGAATAGAGTAGAACCACTGATCTAGACACAGACACAGTAGAGTAGAGTAGAACCACTGGTCTAGACACCGTAGAGTAGAGTAGAACCACTGGTCTAGACACAGTAGAGTAGAGGTGAACCACTGATCTAGACACAGACACAGTAGAGTAGAGTAGAACCACTGGTCTAGACACCGTAGAGTAGAGTAGAACCACTGGTCTAGACACAGTAGAGTAGAGGTGAACCACTGATCTAGACACAGACACAGTAGAGTAGAGTAGAACCACTGGTCTAGACACAGTGAGTAGAGTAGAACCACTGATCTAGACACAGACACAGTAGAGTAGAGTAGAACCACTGGTCTAGACACAGTAGAGTAGAGGAGAACCACTGATCTAGACACAGACACAGTAGAGTATAGTAGAAACACTGGTCTAACAGACACAGTAGAGTAGAGGAGAACCACTGATCTAGATACAGACACAGTAGAGTAGTGTAGAGTAGAACCACTGATCTAGACACAGACACAGTAGAGTAGAGTAGAACCACTGGTCTAGACACCGTAGAGTAGAGTAGAACCACTGGTCTAGACACAGTAGAGTAGAGGAGAACCACTGATCTAGACACAGACACAGTAGAGTAGAGTAGAACCACTGGTCTAGACACAGTAGAATAGAGGAGAACCACTGATCTAAACACAGACACAGTAGAGTATAGTAGAAACAATGGTCTAACAGACACAGTAGAGTAGAGGAGAACCACTGATCTAGATACAGACACAGTAGAGTAGAGTATAACCACTGATCTAGACACAGACACAGTAGAGTAGAGTAGAACCACTGGTCTAGACACCGTAGAGTAGAGTAGAACCACTGGTCTAGACACAGTAGAGTAGAGGTGAACCACTGATCTAGACACAGACACAGTAGAGTAGAGTAGAACCACTGGTCTAGACACAGTAGAGTAGAGTAGAACCACTGGTCTAGACACAGTAGAGTAGAGGAGAACCACTGGTCTAGACACAGTAGAGTAGAGTAGAACCACTGATCTAGACACAGACACAGTAGAGTAGAACCACTGGACTAGACACAGTACAGTAGAGGTGAACCACTGATCTAACAGACACAGTACAGTAGAGGTGAACCACTGATCTAACAGACACAGTAGAGTAGAGTAGAGGTGAACCACTGATCTAACAGACACAGTACAGTAGAGTAGAGGTGAACCACTGATCTAACAGACACAGTAGAGTAGAGGTGAACCACTGATCTAACAGACACAGTACAGTAGAGTAGAGGTGAACCACTGATCTAACAGACACAGTAGAGTAGAGTAGAGGTGACCCACTGATCTAACAGACACAGTACAGTAGAGTAGAGGTGAACCACTGATCTAACAGACACAGTAGAGTAGAGGTGAACCACTGATCTAACAGACACAGTAGAGTAGAGGTGAACCACTGATCTAACAGACACAGTAGAGTAGAGGTGAACCACTGATCTAACAGACACAGTACAGTAGAGGTGAACCACTGATCTAACAGACACAGTACAGTAGAGGTGAACCACTGATCTAACAGACACAGTACAGTAGAGTAGAGGTGAACCACTGATCTAACAGACACAGTACAGTAGAGTAGAGGTGAACCACTGGTCTAACAGACACAGTACAGTAGAGTAGAGGTGAACCACTGATCTAACAGACACAGTACAGTAGAGTAGAGGTGAACCACTGGTCTAACAGACACAGTAGAGTAGAGGTGAACCACTGGTCTAACAGACACAGTACAGTAGAGGTGAACCACTGGTCTAACAGACACAGTACAGTAGAGGTGAACCACTGATCTAACAGACACAGTACAGTAGAGTAGAGGTGAACCACTGGTCTAACAGACACAGTACAGTAGAGTAGAGGTGAACCACTGATCTAACAGACACAGTACAGTAGAGTAGAGGTGAACCACTGGTCTAACAGACACAGTACAGTAGAGTAGAGGTGAACCACTGATCTAACAGACACAGTAGAGTAGAGGTGAACCACTGGTCTAACAGACACAGTACAGTAGAGGTGAACCACTGATCTAACAGACACAGTAGAGTAGAGGTGAACCACTGATCTAACAGACACAGTACAGTAGAGGTGAACCACTGATCTAACAGACACAGTAGAGTAGAGGTGAACCACTGATCTAACAGACACAGTACAGTAGAGGTGAACCACTGATCTAACAGACACAGTACAGTAGAGTAGAGGTGAACCACTGATCTAACAGACACAGTACAGTAGAGGTGAACCACTGATCTAACAGACACAGTACAGTAGAGTAGAGGTGAACCACTGGTCTAACAGACACAGTAGAGTAGAGTAGAGGTGAACCACTGATCTAACAGACACAGTACAGTAGAGTAGAGGTGAACCACTGATCTAACAGACACAGTACAGTAGAGTAGAGGTGAACCACTGATCTAACAGACACAGTACAGTAGAGTAGAGGTGAACCACTGGTCTAACAGACACAGTACAGTAGAGGTGAACCACTGATCTAACAGACACAGTACAGTAGAGTAGAGGTGAACCACTGGTCTAACAGACACAGTACAGTAGAGTAGAGGTGAACCACTGATCTAACAGACACAGTACAGTAGAGTAGAGGTGAACCACTGATCTAACAGACACAGTACAGTAGAGTAGAGGTGAACCACTGATCTAACAGACACAGTACAGTAGAGTAGAGATGAACCACTGATCTAACAGACACAGTACAGTAGAGTAGAGGTGAACCACTGATCTAACAGACACAGTACAGTAGAGTAGAGGTGAACCACTGGTCTAACAGACACAGTAGAGTAGAGGTGAACCACTGGTCTAACAGACACAGTACAGTAGAGTAGAGGTGAACCACTGATCTAACAGACACAGTACAGTAGAGTAGAGGTGAACCACTGGTCTAACAGACACAGTAGAGTAGAGGTGAACCACTGGTCTAACAGACACAGTACAGTAGAGGTGAACCACTGGTCTAACAGACACAGTACAGTAGAGGTGAACCACTGATCTAACAGACACAGTACAGTAGAGTAGAGGTGAACCACTGGTCTAACAGACACAGTACAGTAGAGTAGAGGTGAACCACTGATCTAACAGACACAGTAGAGTAGAGGTGAACCACTGGTCTAACAGACACAGTACAGTAGAGTAGAGGTGAACCACTGATCTAACAGACACAGTAGAGTAGAGGTGAACCACTGATCTAACAGACACAGTACAGTAGAGGTGAACCACTGATCTAACAGACACAGTAGAGTAGAGGTGAACCACTGGTCTAACAGACACAGTACAGTAGAGGTGAACCACTGGTCTAACAGACACAGTACAGTAGAGGTGAACCACTGGTCTAACAGACACAGTACAGTAGAGGTAAACCACTGATCTAGACACAGACAAGGTAGAGTAGAACCACTGTTCTAGATACAGACACAGTAGAGTAGAACCACTGTTCTAGATACAGACACAGTAGAGTAGAGTAGAACCACTGGTCTAACAGACACAGTAGAGTAGAGGAGAACCACTGATCTAGATACAGACACAGTAGAGTAGAGTAGAACCACTGATCTAGACACAGACACAGTAGAGTAGAGTAGAACCACTGGTCTAGACACCGTAGAGTGGAGTAGAACCACTGGTCTAGACACAGTAGAGTAGAGGTGAACCACTGATTTAGACACAGACACAGTAGAGTAGAGTAGAACCACTGGTCTAGACACAGTAGAGTAGAGTAGAACCACTGGTCTAGACACAGACACAGTAGAGTAGAACCACTGGACTAGACACAGTAGAGTAGAGGAGAACCACTGATCTAGACACAGACACAGTAGAGTATAGTAGAAACACTGGTCTAACAGACACAGTAGAGTAGAGGAGAACCACTGATCTAGATACAGACACAGTAGAATAGAGTAGAACCACTGATCTAGACACAGACACAGTAGAGTAGAGTAGAACCACTGGTCTAGACACCGTAGAGTAGAGTAGAACCACTGGTCTAGACACAGTAGAGTAGAGGTGAACCACTGATCTAGACACAGACACAGTAGAGTAGAGTAGAACCACTGGTCTAGACACCGTAGAGTAGAGTAGAACCACTGGTCTAGACACAGTAGAGTAGAGGTGAACCACTGATCTAGACACAGACACAGTAGAGTAGAGTAGAACCACTGGTCTAGACACAGTAGAGTAGAGTAGAACCACTGATCTAGACACAGACACAGTAGAGTAGAGTAGAACCACTGGTCTAGACACAGTAGAGTAGAGGAGAACCACTGATCTAGACACAGACACAGTAGAGTATAGTAGAAACACTGGTCTAACAGACACAGTAGAGTAGAGGAGAACCACTGATCTAGATACAGACACAGTAGAGTAGTGTAGAGTAGAACCACTGATCTAGACACAGACACAGTAGAGTAGAGTAGAACCACTGGTCTAGACACCGTAGAGTAGAGTAGAACCACTGGTCTAGACACAGTAGAGTAGAGGAGAACCACTGATCTAGACACAGACACAGTAGAGTAGAGTAGAACCACTGGTCTAGACACAGTAGAATAGAGGAGAACCACTGATCTAAACACAGACACAGTAGAGTATAACCACTGTAGAAAGACACAGTGGTCTAACAGACACAGTAGAGTAGAGGAGAACCACTGATCTAGATACAGACACAGTAGAGTAGAGTATAACCACTGATCTAGACACAGACACAGTAGAGTAGAGTAGAACCACTGGTCTAGACACCGTAGAGTAGAGTAGAACCACTGGTCTAGACACAGTAGAGTAGAGGTGAACCACTGATCTAGACACAGACACAGTAGAGTAGAGTAGAACCACTGGTCTAGACACAGTAGAGTAGAGTAGAACCACTGGTCTAGACACAGTAGAGTAGAGGAGAACCACTGGTCTAGACACAGTAGAGTAGAGTAGAACCACTGATCTAGACACAGACACAGTAGAGTAGAACCACTGGACTAGACACAGTAGAGTAGAGGAGAACCACTGATCTAGACACAGACACAGTAGAGTAGAGTAGAACCACTGGTCTAGACACAGTAGAGTAGAGTAGAACCACTGGTCTAGACACAGTAGAGTAGAGGAGAACCACTGGTCTAGACACAGTAGAGTAGAGTAGAACCACTGATCTAGACACAGACACAGTAGAGTAGAACCACTGGACTAGACACAGTAGAGTAGAGGAGAACCACTGATCTAGACACAGACACAGTAGAGTAGAGTAGAACCACTGATCTAGACACAGACACAGTAGAGTATAGTAGAAACACTGGTCTAACAGACACAGTAGAGTAGAGGAGAACCACTGATCTAGACACAGACACAGTAGAGTATAGTAGAAACACTGGTCTAACAGACACAGTAGAGTAGAGGAGAACCACTGATCTAGATACAGACACAGTAGAATAGAGTAGAACCACTGATCTAGACACAGACACAGTAGAGTAGAGTAGAACCACTGGTCTAGACACCGTAGACTAGAGTAGAACCACTGGTCTAGACACAGTAGAGTAGAGTAGAACCACTGGTCTAGACACAGACACAGTAGAGTAGAACCACTGATCTAGACACAGACACAGTAGAGTAGAACCACTGGTCTAGACACAGTAGAGTAGAGTAGAACCTCTGGTCTAGACACAGACACAGTAGAGTAGAACCACTGATCTAGACACAGACACATTAGAGTAGAGTAGAACCACTGTTCTAGACACAGGCACAGTTGAGTAGAGTAGAACCACTGGTCTAGACACAGTAGATTAGAGCAGAACCACTGGTCTAGACACAGTAGAGTAGAGGTGAACCACTGATCTAGACACAGACACAGTAGAGTAGAGCCGTTGTTATTTCATCCAGGCTGACATGTCTGGCTGAGTGGTGTCCTGGCCGTGTCTCCCCTGCCAGGCAGTCAGTCTCCAACTAAATATAACCCAGGCAGCACCAGGGACCAGGGTGTGTGTGTGTGTGTGTGTGTGTGTGTGTGTGTGTGTGTGTGTGTGTGTGTGTGTGTGTGTGTGTGTGTGTGTGTGTGTGTGTGTGTGTGTGTGTGTGTGTGTGTGTGTGTGTGTGTGTGTGTGCGTGTGCGTGTGCGTGTGCGTGTGCGTGTGCGTGTGTGGGAATCAGGGCGTGGGCCTGATGGAAAAACAAAGCATGCTGACGTTGGAGTAATGTCCGAGTGACGTCGTCTCGCCGCCTTGGTTAAAAACCACAACTTGGTTATTTCTGTTTGCTGTTGATGGCATATCGTGTGTGGACCTTGGCAGGAAGGTAGTGTGTGTGTGTGTGTGTGTGTGTGTGTGTGTGTGTGTGTGTGTGTGTGTGTGTGTGTGTGTGTGTGTGTGTGTGTGTGTGTGTGTGTGTGTGTGTGTGTGTGTGTGTGTGTGTGTGTGTGTGTGTGTGTGTGTGTGTGTGCGTGCGTGCGTGCGCTTGTGCGTGTGTGTGCATGAGCTCAAATATTTAGTCTCTACTGTGTATGTGCTTGTGCTTGAGTGCATGCATGTGTATCTGTCTGACTGAGTGTGTGTATCTGTCTGTCTGTCTGAATGTGTGTATATGTCTGTCTGAGTGTGTATATCTGTCTGTCTGTCTGAATGTGTATATCTGTCTGTCTGTCTGTCTGTCTGAATGTGTATATCTGTCTGACTGGGTGTGTGTATCTGTCTGTCTGAGTGTGTGTTTCTGTCTGTCTGAATGTGTGTATCTGTCTGACTGGGGGTGTGTATCTGTCTGTCTGAATGTGTGTATCTGTCTGTCTGAGTGTGTGTATCTGTCTGACTGACTGTATATCTTTCTGACTGAGTGTGTGAGTTCCCAGCAGGCCAGCAGCAGTGATGATGACAGGTTAGAGCCCTATAGAGAGTTATGGTGATGTTTCTGTCACCAGGGCTGCTGTTTGGGGATGTTCTGTCTGTTTGTCTGTCTGACAGATTCACTATTACCCTATGATGTGTGTGTGTGTGTGTGTGTGTGTGTGCGTGTGTGTGTTTCTGTGTGTGTGTGTGTGTTTCTCTCTGTGTGTGTGTGTGTGTGTGTGTGTGTGTGTGTGTGTGTGTGTGTGTGTGTGTGTGTGTGTGTGTGTGTGTGTGTGTGTGTGTGTGTGTGTGTGTGTGTGTGTGTGTGTGTGTGTGTGTGTGTGTGTGTGTGTGTGTGTGTGTGTGTGTGTGTGTGTGTGTGTGTGTGTGTGTGTATGTTTCTGTGTGTGTGTGTGTGTGTGTGTGTGTGTGTGTGTGTGTGTGTGTGTGTGTGTGTGTGTGTGTGTGTGTGTGTGTGTGTGTGTGTGTGTGTGTGTGTGTGTGTGTGTGTGTGTGTGTGTGTGTGTGTGTGTGTGTGTGTGCTTGTGTTTAAGCAAGACCCTGTGTCTGCATACTGAGTGAGTTCATCCAACTCACTGAAACATAACTGAGGTCTGATATCCTGTCTATACAGTACTGTTCCTGACTCAGCTGTTTACTGACACACACACACACACACACACACTTACTGCATACTGAAACATGAGCTCTGCAGAGACTCTGTCAGCAAGTCTGTGGGTCAGCCAGCCAGAGAGGTCCAGTACTAACATCACCCTTTGACATGTGTATATGTGTGTACAGTATATGTATGTATGTATGTATGTATGTATGTATGTATGTATGTATGTATGTATGTATGTATGTATGTATGTATGTATGTATGTATGTATGTATGTATGTATGTATGTATGTATGTATGTATGTATGTATGTATGTATGTATGTATGTATGTATGTATGTATGTATGTATGTATGTATGTATGTATGTATGTATGTATGTATGTATGTATGTATGTATGTGTGTGTGTGTGTGTGTGTGTGAGAGAGAGAGAGAGAGAGAGAGAGAGAGAGAGAGAGAGAGAGAGAGAGAGAGAGAGAGAGAGAGAGAGAGAGAGAGAGAGAGAGAGAGAGAGAGAGAGAGAGAGGTGCAGTCTGGGATACCACACACCTGAGTTGTCGGAAAACTGTGGCACCTCCCAGGAGACGGCCGCCTGCGTGTCTGTGGCCTGGAAAGTGGGCGGTGACCTGCACCTGTCAATCACAGGGGGCTCCGTATCTAGAAAGGAACACCATCGCTGTTGTTAGGGAGACGACAAAGCTTGACCATGACAACCAACAATCTCCAGCTGAATGTTAACTAATTGGACTGATTTAGTGTTGAGCACTATTGCTACAGTAGGATTTATATCAGTATATTAGTATACAGGTAGTATTATTCCTACAATCGGATAACAATATAGTGTAACCCTATGGTAAAGTAGGGTATGTTATGTTCTTCATTTTAGTGGTATGTGTTAAGCATGTGTGTCTAATGAAAAGCCACTGCGTTCCTTCATTATAGCATATGGAAATATTCGGGGCTACAACAGTGCTTTCCCCCTTGGTTTCTGAGAGTATTAAGTGCGTGACACTGGACACCCTTCTTTTCCACACTTTGCACACTTGAGTTTGCCACCTGTGACTACTGTGTAGACTTGTTATTTAGCATTTATCCAAAGGGACTACTGCATGTGGCAGTCCACGCAGGATCCAAACCCACGACTCTGGAGTTCCAAGCACCGCGCTCACACTAGTCATTGGAAATAGGAACTACCAGAAGTATTTCCTGATAACGGAACGTGACCAGGAGAAACTCTGGCCGCTACTTAAAATATACAGTATGACTAGAGCTTGTAGGCTATAACTGGGCCTGGAGTTTTTCACGGTCAGGTCATGAGGTCAGGAAAACGTAGGGTCCTGATCGCAATCACACGTTTCACATTGGTATTGCTGTGATGTGCTTGTGATGTTGGTTGTGATATGGTTACAATAAGGTGGTGTTATGGTTACGATGTGTTGGTGAAATGTGATTTGTGGATGTAATACATGGGTGTGATCTGATGGTTGGTTGTGATGTGGTTGTGATACGTGGTTGTGATCTGATGGTTGTGATCTGATGGTTGGTTGTGATGTGGTTGTGATACGTGGTTGTGATCTGATGGTTGTGATCTGATGGTTGGTTGTGATGTGGTTGTGATACGTGGTTGTGATCTGATGGTTGTGATATGCGGTTGTGATCTGATGGTTGGTTGTGATACGTGGTTGGTTGTGATGTGGTTGTGATACGTGGTTGTGATTTATGGTTGTGATATGTGGTTGTGATCTGATGGTTGGTTGTGATACGTGGTTGGTTGTGATGTGGTTGTGATACGTGGTTGTGATTTATGGTTGTGATACGTGGTTGTGATCTGATGGTTGTGATATGCGGTTGTGATTTATGGTTGTGATATGTGGTTGTGTTCTGATGGATGGTTGTGATGTGGTTGTGATATGTTGTGATATGTGGTTGGAATACGTGGTTGTGATATGTGGTTGTGATCTGATGGTTGGTTGTGATATGTGGTTGTGATATTTGGTTGTGATATGTGGTTGTGATATGTGGTTGTGATATGTGGTTGTGATATGTGGTTGTGATATGTGGTTGTGATATTTGGTTGTGATCTGATGGTTGTGATATATGGATGTAATCTGATGGTTGTGATACGTGGTTGTTATTTGTGGTTGTGATTTGTGGTTGTGATATGTGGTTGTGATATATGATTGTGTTCTGATGGATGGTTGTGATGTGGTTGTGATATGTGGTTGTGATCTGATGGTTGTGATATGTGATTGTGATCTGATGGTTGGTTGTGATGTGGTTGTGATATGTGGTTGTGATCTGATGGATGGTTGTGATGTGGTTGTGATATGTGGTTGGAATGTGTGGTTGCCATACGTGGTTGTGATCTGATAGTTGTGATATGTGGTTGTGATATTTGGTTGTGATATGGTTGTGATATGTGGTTGTGATATGGTTGTGATATGTGGTTGTGATATGTGGTTGTGATATGGTTGTGATATGTGGTTGTGATATGGTTGTGATATGTGGTTGTGATATGTGGTTGTGATCTGATGGATGGTTGTAATGTGGTTGTGATATGTGGTTGTGATCTGATGGATGGTTGTGATGTGGTTGTGATATGTGGTTGGAATGTGTGGTTGCCATACGTGGTTGTGATCTGATGGTTGTGATATGTGGTTGTGATATTTGGTTGTGATATTTGGTTGTGATATGTGGTTGTGATATGTGGTAGTGATATGTGGTTGTGATATGTGGTTGTGATATTTGGTTGTGATATGTGGTTGTGATTTGTGGTTGTTATTTGTGATTGTTATTTGTGGTTGTGATATTTGGTTGTGATCTGATGGTTGTGATATATGGATGTGATATGTGGTTGTGATATGTGGTTGTGATATGTGGTTGTGATATGTGGCTGCGATACGTGGTTGTGATATGTGGTTGTGATATATGGTTGTGATTTGTGGTTGTGATATGTGGTTGTTATTTGTGGTTGTGATTTGTGGTTGTTATTTGTGGTTGTGATATGTGATTGTTATTTGTGGTTGTGATATGTGGTTGTTATTTGTGGTTGTGATTTGTGGTTGTTATTTGTGGTTGTGATTTGTGGTTGTTATTTGTGGTTGTGATATGTGATTGTTATTTGTGGTTGTGATCTGATGGTTGTGATATGTGGTTGTGATATGTGGTTGTGATATGTGGTTGTGATATTTGGTTGTTATTTGTGGTGGTGATATGTGGTTGTTATTTGTGGTTGTGATTTGTGGTTGTTATTTGTGGTTGTGATATGTGATTGTTATTTGTGGTTGTGATATGTGGTTGTTATTTGTGGTTGTGATCTGATGGTTGTGATATGTGGTTGTGATCTGATGGTTGTGATATATAGGTGTGATATGTGGTTGTGATCTGATGGTTGGTTGTGATACGTGGTTGTGATACGTGGTTGTGATCTGACGGTTGGTTGTGATGTGGTTGTGATACGTGGTTGTGATCTGATGGTTGTGATATGCGGTTGTGATTTATGGTTGTGATATGTGGTTGTGTTCTGATGGTTGGTTGTGATGTGGTTGTGATATGCGGTTGTGATATATAGGTGTGATATGTGGTTGTGATCTGATGGTTGGTTGTGATGTGGTTGTGATATGTGGTTGTGATATGTGGCTGCGATACGTGGTTGTGATATGTGGTTGTGATATTTGGTTGTGATATGTGGTTGTGATATGTGGTTGTGATATGTGGCTGCGATACGTGGTTGTGATATGTGGTTGTGATATATGGTTGTGATTTGTGGTTGTGAGCTGATGGTTGGTTGTGATGTGGTTGTGATACGTGGTTGAGATCTGATGGTTGTGATATGTGGGTGTGATATGTGGTTGTGATATGTGGTTGTGATATGTGGTTGTGATATATGGATGTGATCTGATGGTTGTGATATGTGGTTGTGATATGTGGTTGTGATATGTGGTTGTGATATATGGATGTGATCTGATGGTTGTGATATGTGGTTGTGATATGTGGTTGTGATATATGGTTGTGATATATAGGTGTGATATGTGGTTGTGATCTGATGGATGGTTGTGATATGCGGTTGTGATATGTGGTTGTGATATGTGGTTGTGATATATGGATGTGATCTGATGGTTGTGATATGTGGTTGTGATATATGGATGTGATCTGATGGTTGTGATATGTGGTTGTGATATGTGGTTGTGATATATGGATGTGATCTGATGGTTGTGATATGTGGTTGTGATATGTGGTTGTGATATATGGTTGTGATATATAGGTGTGATATGTGGTTGTGATCTGATGGTTGGTTGTGATGTGGTTGTGATACGTGGTTGTGTTATGTGGTTGTGATATGTGGTTGTGATATATGGTTGTGATATGTGGTTGTGATCTGATGGTTGGTTGTGATGTGGTTGTGATATGTGGTTGTGATATATGGTTGTGATGTGGTTGTGATCTGATGGTTGGTTGTGATGTGGTTGTGATACGTGGTTGTGATACGTGGTTGTGATATGTGGTTGTGATATATGGTTGTGATATGTGGTTGTGATCTGATGGTTGGTTGTGATGTGGTTGTGATCTGATGGTTGGTTGTGATGTGGTTGTGATCTGATGGTTGGTTGTGATGTGGTTGTGATATGTGGTTGTGATCTGATGGTTGGTTGTGATGTGGTTGTGATCTGATGGTTGGTTGTGATGTGGTTGTGATACGTGGTTGTGTTATGTGGTTGTGATATGTGGTTGTGATATATGGTTGTGATATGTGGTTGTGATCTGATGGTTGGTTGTGATGTGGTTGTGATCTGATGGTTGGTTGTGATGTGGTTGTGATCTGATGGTTGGTTGTGATGTGGTTGTGATACGTGGTTGTGATACGTGGTTGTGATATGTGGTTGTGATATATGGTTGTGATATGTGGTTGTGATCTGATGGTTGGTTGTGATGTGGTTGTGATCTGATGGTTGGTTGTGATGTGGTTGTGATCTGATGGTTGGTTGTGATGTGGTTGTGATATGTGGTTGTGATCTGATGGTTGGTTGTGATGTGGTTGTGATCTGATGGTTGGTTGTGATGTGGTTGTGATACGTGGTTGTGTTATGTGGTTGTGATATGTGGTTGTGATATATGGTTGTGATATGTGGTTGTGATCTGATGGTTGGTTGTGATGTGGTTGTGATCTGATGGTTGGTTGTGATGTGGTTGTGATATATGGTTGTGATATGTGGTTGTGATATATGGTTGTGATGTGGTTGTGATCTGATGGTTGGTTGTGATGTGGTTGTGATCTGATGGTTGGTTGTGATGTGGTTGTGATATGTGGTTGTGATGTGGTTGTGATCTGATGGTTGGTTGTGATGTGGTTGTGATCTGATGGTTGGTTGTGATGTGGTTGTGATCTGATGGTTGGTTGTGATATGTGGTTGTGATGTGGTTGTGATATGTGGTTGTGATATATGGTTGTGATATGTGGTTGTGATGTGGTTGTGATATATGGTTGTGATATGTGGTTGTGATATGTGGTTGTGATGTGGTTGTGATCTGATGGTTGGTTGTGATGTGGTTGTGATCTGATGGTTGGTTGTGATGTGGTTGTGTTATGTGGTTGTGATATGTGGTTGTGATATATGGTTGTGATATGTGGTTGTGATCTGATGGTTGGTTGTGATGTGGTTGTGATATATGGTTGTGATATGTGGTTGTGATATATGGTTGTGATATGTGGTTGTGATCTGATGGTTGGTTGTGATGTGGTTGTGATCTGATGGTTGGTTGTGATGTGGTTGTGATATATGGTTGTGATATGTGGTTGTGATATATGGTTGTGATGTGGTTGTGATCTGATGGTTGGTTGTGATGTGGTTGTGATCTGATGGTTGGTTGTGATGTGGTTGTGATGTGGTTGTGATCTGATGGTTGGTTGTGATGTGGTTGTGATCTGATGGTTGGTTGTGATGTGGTTGTGATCTGATGGTTGGTTGTGATATGTGGTTGTGATGTGGTTGTGATATGTGGTTGTGATATATGGTTGTGATATGTGGTTGTGATGTGGTTGTGATATATGGTTGTGATATGTGGTTGTGATCTGATGGTTGGTTGTGATGTGGTTGTGATCTGATGGTTGGTTGTGATGTGGTTGTGATATGTGGTTGTGATATATGGTTGTGATATGTGGTTGTGATCTGATGGTTGGTTGTGATGTGGTTGTGATCTGATGGTTGGTTGTGATATGTGGTTGTGATCTGATGGTTGGTTGTGATATGTGGTTGTGATCTGATGGTTGGTTGTGATGTGGTTGTGATATGTGGTGGTTGTGACCTGACCTCACCTATGACAGTGACAGTGAAGGTGCAGTTAGCCTGGTTCCCAGCACGGTCTGTCGCTGTATAGATGATCTTCTCCTCTCCTATAGGGAACAGCTGGGGAGGGGTGTACACAGGCTTCACCTGGACCAGGACCTAGAGGGCAAATGTCACAGATGACTGTTAGGAGTATTATTCATCATCTCTCATTGGTTCCTACACAGGATTAGTCATGTAAAGGATTCTTCCTTCCTTGAGAGTTTTTCCCTTGTTCCTTGACACTACTGCTTGGTCTTGGTTGCTTGGGGCTTTAGGTTTGAGTTGATGTTCTGCACCTTGTTGCTCTTGGTTTGAGTTGATGTTCTGCACCTTGTCACTAACACTCTAGAGGGGAAAAGAGACAACTCTCCTCCACTCACCTCCTCCCCAGAGTTGTCAGTAGCAGTGGGCACCTTCCAGCTGATGTTGGCAGTGCCACACCGCTCGT
>NC_060193.1:17790850-17805850 GCF_021184085.1 Oncorhynchus gorbuscha
TGTCCGTGCTCGGGCGGTGATAGGGCGGGACAGGAGCGCACTGTTGTTTAAACAGAGAAACACAGAGGAAATCCTAGATACCGGTCGGTCTAACCGCAATGACACATGTACAGTATGAGAGAGAGAGAGAGAGAGAGAGAGAGAGAGAGAGAGAGAGAGAGAGAGAGAGAGAGAGAGAGAGAGAGAGAGAGAGAGAGAGAGAGAGAGAGAGAGAGAGAGAGAGAGAAACCAAGTAGCAGAGATGGAAGGAGATAAAACGTTGATCCTGCAGGGCTGGTCCGTGTCAGCCTGAGGTCTAGAAGAGTGTGTTTAGTGTGTTGGTTTTCAGCACCACTGAGACACAGGCTTTTAGGAGACCCCCTCCCTGATGCCTTAACTGGCTGGGAGGTCCCGCACTGGAACTCATGCAGACACAGAGAGGCAGACAGACAGAGAGACAGACGTCCAGGCACACATATGCGCGCACAGGAAGGCACACAGGCAGTGAGCCAAGCACACACACACACACACACACACACACACACACACACACACACACACACACACACACACACACACACACACACACACACACACACACACACACACACACACACACACACACACACACACACACACACACACACACACACACACACACGCATGATCTCAATCCTCAGAGGATACGTAGACACGCCAGCCAGACAGTCTCCATACTAACTCTACACACCATGCCCGAACTTAACAAGCCCTCTTACTGACTATATACCATGTGTGTGTGTGTGTGTGTGTGTGTGTGTGTGTGTGTGTGTGTGTGTGTGTGTGTGTGTGTGTGTGTGTGTGTGTGTGTGTGTGTGTGTGTGTGTGTGTGTGCGTGCGTGCTTGTTTTGTATACAGTATGTTCGTGTGTGTTTTGTGTACAGTATGTACGTGTGTTTTGTGTACAGTATGTACATGTGTTTTGTGTACAGTATGTGCATGTGTTTTTGTGTACAGTATGTGCATGTGTTTTTGTGTACAGTATGTGCATGTGTTTTTGTGTACAGTATGTGCGTGTGTGTTTTGTGTACAGTATGTCTGTGTGTTTTGTGTACAGTATGTGCTTGTGTTTTGTGTACAGTATGTGCGTGTGTTTTGTGTACAGTATGTGCGTGTGTTTTGTGTACAGTATGTGCGTGTGTTTTGTGTACAGTATGTGCTTGTGTGTTTTGTGTACAGTATGTACGTGTGTTTTGTGTACAGTATGTACGTGTGTTTTGTGTACAGTATGTGCGTGTTTTTGTGTACAGTATGTGCGTGTGTTTTGTGTACAGTATGTGCTTGTGTGTTTTGTGTACAGTATGTGCATGTGTTTTTGTGTACAGTATGTGCATGTGTTTTTGTGTACAGTATGTGCATGTGTTTTTGTGTACAGTATGTGCGTGTGTGTTTTGTGTACAGTATGTCTGTGTGTTTTGTGTACAGTATGTGCGTGTGTTTTGTGTACAGTATGTGCGTGTGTTTTGTGTACAGTATGTGCGTGTGTTTTGTGTACAGTATGTGCGTGTGTGTGTCTCCCTGATAGGCCGATGTAACTCACAAATGTTTAAGAATGTGTTGAAACATCAGAAGGGTTAGAGGGACCCTTAGAGAGGTTAAGGTTAGGGTTAGAAGGACCATTAGAGAGATTAAGGTTAGGGTTAAATGGACCATTAGAGAGGTTAAGGTTATGGTTAGAGGGACCATTACATTTACATTTAAGTCATTTAGCAGACGCTCTTATCCAGAGCGACTTACAAATTGGATTAGAGAGGTTAAGGTTAGGGTTAACTGGACCATTAGAGAGGTTAAGGTTAGGGTTAGAGGGACCATTAGAGAGGTTAAGGTTAGGGTTAGAGGGACCATTAGAGAGGTTAAGGTTTGGGTTAGAGGGACCATTAGAGAGGTTAAGGTTAGGGTTAAAGGGACCATTAGAGGGGTTAAGGTGTGTGTGTGTGTGTGTGTGTGTGTGTGTGTGTGTGTGTGTGTGTGTGTGTGTGTGTGTGTGTGTGTGTGTGTGTGTGTGTGTGTGTGTGTGTGTGTGTGTGTGTGTGTGTGTGTGTGTGTGTGTGTGTGTGTGTGTGTGTGTGTGTGTGTGTGTGTGTGTGTGTGTGTTCTACCACTCTCTCACCTCTGCAGCTGGGCGGAGAGCCTGACCATGTCCCGTCTGGCTGGCACAGTCTGATGTCGCTTCCCTGCAGGTCGTAGCCAGGATGGCATCGTACCCCGCAGGCAGCATTGAACTGGTTATTACACACGTTCTGGATGAAGAAACCATTCTCTGGAGGAGACAGCTCAGGGCAGTACACCACTGGGGATGGGGAGAGAGATGGATGGAAGGAAGGAGAGAGAGACAGGGAGAGAGATGGATGGAAGGAAGGAGAGAGAGACGGGGAGAGAGATGGATGGAAGGAAGGAGAGAGAGACGGGGAGAGAGATGGATGGAAGGAGAGAGAGACGGAGAGATATGGATGGAAGGAGAGAGAGACGGGGAGAGAGATGGATGGAAGGAAGGAGAAAGAGACAGGGAGAGAGATGGATGGAAGGAAGGAGAGAGAGACGGGGAGAGAGATGGATGGAAGGAGAGAGAGACGGAGAGAGATGGATGGAGGGAGAGAGAGACGGGGAGAGAGATGGATGGAAGGAGAGATGGATGGAAGGAGAGATGGATGGAAGGAGAGATGGATGGAAGGAGAGAGAGACGGGGAGAGATGGATGGAAGGAAGGAGAGAGACGGGGAGAGAGATGGATGGAAGGAGAGGAGAGGAGAGAGATGGATGGAAGGAGAGAGAGACGGGGAGAGAGATGGATGGAAGGAGAGAGAGACGGAGAGAGATGGATGGAAGGAGAGAGAGACGGGGAGAGAGATGGATGGAAGGAGAGAGAGATGGATGGAAGGAAGGAGAGAGATGGATGGAAGGAGAGAGAGACGGGGAGAGAGATGGATGGAAGGAAGGAGAGAGAGACGGGGAGAGAGATGGATGGAAGGAGAGAGAGACAGAGAGAGATGGATGGAAGGAGAGAGAGACGGGGAGAGAGATGGATGGAAGGAGAGAGAGATGGATGGAAGGAGAGAGATGGATGGAAGGAGAGAGAGACGGGGAGAGAGATGGATGGAAGGAAGGAGAGAGAGACGGAGAGAGAGATGGGATGGAAGGAAGGAGAGAGAGACGGGGAGAGAGATGGATGGAAGGAAGGAGAGAGAGACGGGGAGAGAGATGGATGGAAGGAAGGAGAGAGAGAGAGACGGGGACAGAGATGGATGGAAGGAAGGAGAGAGACAGGGAGAGATGGATGGAAGGAGAGAGAGACGGGGAGAAAGATGGATGGAAGGAGAGAGAGACGGGGAGAGATGGATGGAAGGAGAGAGAGACGGGGAGAGAGATGGATGGAAGGAGAGAGAGACGGAGAGAGATGGATGGAAGGAGAGAGAGACGGGGAGAGAGATAGATGGAAGGAGAGAGAGATGGGGAGAGAGATGGATGGAAGGAGAGAGAGACGGAGAGAGATGGATGGAAGGAGATAGAGAGGGAGGGAGGGAGAGATGGATGGAAGGAGACAGAGATGGGGAGAGAGATGGAAGGAGAGAGAGATGGGGAGAGAGATGGATAGAAGGAGAGAGAGACGGGGAGAGAGATGGAGGGAAGGAGAGAGAGATGGATGGAAGGAGAGAGATGGATGGACGGAGAGAGAGACGGGGAGAGAGATGGATGGAAGGAGAGAGAGATGGGGAGAGAGATGGATAGAAGGAGAGAGAGACGGGGAGAGAGATGGATGGAAGGAGAGAGAGATGGAGAGAGAGATGGATGGAAGGAGAGAGAGATGGGGAGAGAGATGGATGGAAGGAGAGAGACGGGGAGAGAGATGGAGGGAAGGAGAGAGAGAGGGAGGGAGAGGAGAAACATGAAAAAGACTCCGATTTCCTCTATTTCATGCAAAAGCCCAAATGAATGAACACGCACACTCAGTTAATATACTGCATGAACACGCACACTCAGTTAATATACTGCATGAACATGCACACTCAGTTAATATACTGCATGAACATGCACACTCAGTTAATATACTGCATGAACATGCACACTCAGTTAATATACTGCATGAACATGCACACTCAGTTAATATACTGCATGAACATGCACACTCAGTTAATATACTGCATGAACACGCACACTCAGTTAATATACTGCATGAACATGCACACTCAGTTAATATACTGCATGAACATGCACACTCAGTTATTATACTGCATGAACATGCACACTCAGTTAATATACTGCATGAACACGCACACTCAGTTAATATACTGCATGAACATGCACACTCAGTTAATATACTGCATGAACACGCACACTCAGTTATTATACTGCATGAACATGCACACTCAGTTAATATACTGCATGAACACGCACACTCAGTTAATATACTGCATGAACACGCACACTCAGTTATTATACTGCATGAACATGCACACTCAGTTATTATACTGCATGAACATGCACACTCAGTTAATATACTGCATGAACACGAACACTCAGTTATTATATTGCATGAACACGCACACTCAGTTATTATACTGCATGAACACGCACACTCAGTTATTATACTGCATGAACACGCACACTCAGTTAATATACTGCATGAACACAAACACTCAGTTATTATATTGCATGAACACGCACACTCAGTTATTATACTGCATGAACATGCACACTCAGTTAATATACTGCATGAACACGCACACTCAGTTAATATACTGCATGAACACGCACACTCAGTTAATATACTGCATGAACACGCACACTCAGTTATTATACTGCATGAACATGCACACTCAGTTATTATACTGCATGAACATGCACACTCAGTTAATATACTGCATGAACACGCACACTCAGTTAATATACTGCATGAACACGCACACTCAGTTATTATACTGCATGAACATGCACACTCAGTTATTATACTGCATGAACATGCACACTCAGTTATTATACTGCATGAACATGCACACTCAGTTATTATACTGCATGAACATGCACACTCAGTTATTATACTGCATGAACATGCACACTCAGTTATTATACTGCATGAACATGCACACTCAGTTATTATACTGCATGAACACGCACACTCAGTTATTATACTGCATGAACATGCACACTCAGTTATTATACTGCATGAACACGCACACTCAGTTATTATACTGCATGAACACGAACACTCAGTTATTATACTGCATGAACACGCACACTCAGTTATTATACTGCATGAACATGCACACTCAGTTATTATACTGCATGAACATGCACACTCAGTTAATATACTGCATGAACACGCACACTCAGTTATTATACTGCATGAACACGCACACTCAGTCATGTTTGTCATTTATTATCATGTCTTGTCCCTGTGCTCCCCATGCTATTCTGCCCTCTGCTGGTCTTATTTGAACACGTTCACACTGCTCCCAGCTGTTCCTATTCCCCTAATCATCATTTAGTCTTCCCACACCTGTTCCCGATCCTTTCCCCTGATTAGAGTCCCTATTTATTCCTTTGTGATCCGTTCCTGTCCCGTCGGTTCCTTGTTTTGTATTCACCATGTTATTGTGTTTCGCCCTGTCCTGTCGTGTTTTTGCCTTCATCAGATGCTGCGTGTGAGCAGGTGGCTCTAACATGCACACTCAGTCTGTGGCCGCTTCTCTATTATTCCCCTCTACAGACTAGAGGATTTTTGTTATTCCCTGTTTGGATTTAAATAAACTCTGTTTCTGTTAAGTCGCTTTTGGGTCCTCTTTCACCTGCATGACACACTCAGTTATTATACTGCACGAACATGCACACTCAGTTATTATACTGCATGAACACGCACACTCAGTTATTATACTGCACATGCACACTCAGTTATTATACTGCACATGCACACACACACGCAAACACACACACACACACATTTGTTTTACTATGCTTGTGGAGACCCAACTATTGTTTCCCATTCAAAATACTATTTTCCCTGACCCCTACCTGACCCTAACTCCTAAAACCTAACCCAAAACCTAACACTTAAACCTAAATCTAACCCTAAACTTACCCCCTAACGCTAAGATAGCCTTTTTCCTTTTGGGGAGCGGGAAAATGTCCCCACTTGTCCAAATGTTCCTTGTTTCACTATCCTTGTGAAGCCTTCTGGTTACCACAAGGAGAGTAAAATAAAAGACACACACACACATACAGCCCTCAAGCCTTGGTATTGAGGCTGATCCCTGCGGCAGATGCTTGGTTGTGGTGAAGCCTAAGGGCTTTGGGAACATTAACTCCCTAGGGAGTTCTGCAGGTTTCCCAGATGCAGATTAAAGGGCAATTCCACTACTTTTTAATAATGAATATGAGGTTGAAAAGTGGTGGAATTGGACTTCTGGTTTAAAAGGTTATTTCAAGCATTCTCCATTCAGTATGCTTTTTAGTCCAGGGCTCGGCCTAGCTGGTGTCTGGGACAACGGCCCTAAGTGTCTGACTTTGGAAGTGTAGCGTGGACAGTCTGGAGCCTCATACCTTCACAGGTCTTCCCCTGGGGCCTGTAGCCCTGCTTGCAGACACAGTCGCTGCGTGAGGTGCTGCTGGGCTGGGAGGTGTGGTGCTGGTCAGGGCAGGGCAGGCAGGTACCCAGGCCTCCAGGTGTACCCTGTGGCTTGTAGGTGCCAGGCGGGCACGCTGTACAGAGGACGCAGACACTCAGTGTTAGCCTCAACACGGATGACACTTAGCCTAGAAATGTAGTTAGTTGCCAGGGTTGGGGTTAACTCCATTTCAATTCCAGTCCCACTGAAATTCCAATTCCAATTCTCTTCAATGCTTCCATGCTTTTGAATTAGGAACATTTGGAATTGGAGATGGAATTTGGTTACTTTCTGAATTGACTGGGATTGAACAGGAATTGACCCCAACCCTGTTAGTTGCATGGAAAGGAAGGACCGGTACAGACAGTATACACACACAAATGCAAAAACATGTCCATGGCCATGAGCAAATTCTGAAACCACGGAGGTGGATAATCCTTCTATTAACTTGGCAATTATGCTTTGTGTTAAAAGCACCTGAGACTGATCAGGAAGCTAGGGGTCAGGACGCTAGGGGTCATGAATTTAGGGGTCAGGAAGCTGTCTGGCTGTAGAGCTACCGAGCTTGTTTTCAAACATTCCTCCATCGACTAAATCAGGGCTTCCCAATTCCCGTCCTGGAGGGCTGAAACACGTCTGGGTTTTTGTGTTATAGAGACCTTGTGTTAGTAGTCAATTTGCACTCACCTGGTGTCCAGTTGTGTTATAGAGACCAGTTGTGTTATAGACATCTTAATCAGTCCCTGGTTAGAAAGAGAGAATCATGAAAACCAGAAGTTGTTTTAGGCCAGTCATCCAAGACCAGGTCCTGTGTTATAGACCAGTTGTGTTATAGAGACCAGTTGTGTTATAGAGACCAGTTGTGTTATAGAGACCAGTTGTGTTATAGAGACCAGTTGTGTTATAGACTAGTTGTGTTATCCCGTTGGACCACCCAGTTGTGTTATAGAGACCAGTAGAATTGTATGCACACATGACTTGTGTTAAGTGACGCTTTGGATTGTGTTATAGAGACCAGTTGTGCTAAATTGTGCATATATTATATTATTATATATAATATGGCAGCCCTGCACTATATGATCCTCACAGAAGAAGATGGCCGTCTCAATTGTGTTATATCTTAGTTGTGTTATAGAGACCAGTTGTGTTATAGACCAGTTGTGTTATATAGACCAGTTGTGTTATAGACCAACAGTACGGAAGGTCAGAAAATCGCTATCTCCAACTCACTATAATGGATAGGCTATACTCAATCAGAACTGTTTGTCAAACCACAGTGCGTGAATTTTGACCAAATTTGAAGTTGGCAATATAAGAAGTACACAGTTGTGAAGGGAGCTGTACCATCTAGCTCCAGGCCATGTATGGGTGAAGGACAGAAAACACTGTGGTAGCTTGTCGAGACCAGAACACACAGAGCAGTGTCCTAGAGGATGCATAGTGTTGATCTGACTAATCAGTATTTAGATCTAATTTACTACCCAACGCTAAGCTGGAGGTGGTAATTTTCTGTGTTGTCTTAGTGCCAAGCTGTAGTCTGGAGAGGGGCCTCTAACTCTCTCTCTCTCTCTCTCTCTCTCTCTCTCTCTCTCTCTCTCTCTCTCTCTCTCTCTCTCTCTCTCTCTCTCTCTCTCTCTCTCTCTCTCTCTCTCTCTCTCTCTCTCTCTCTCTCTCTCTCTCTCCTACATGCCCTAGTGCTTGACAGGGGCCAGGCATTGGATCCGGATGCTCTGTGCCAACACACACTCATTCCCCACCTAAACACACAGGGTCGGCCAAGCAGCGTTAACCGCCACTCGACCAGTAGCCTGGCACAGCCTGGAATAGCCTCCTCCCTCTCACCCACATCAAATACACACCAGCTATGTGTAGACTGTACTGCATGTGTGTGTGTGTGTGTGTGTGTGTGTGTGTGTGTGTGTGTGTGTGTGTGTGTGTGTGTGTGTGTGTGTGTGTGTGTGTGTGTGTGTGTGTGTGTGTGTGTGTGTGTGTGTGTGTGTGTGTGTGTGTGTGTGTGTGTGTGTGTGTGTGTGTGTGTGTTTGATCTGATGACTTAAGTAGCCCATACATTCTCATCCACCTTCAGCCTCATAAGCAAGCAGCAGAACCTGAAGGGTAAATGTCTGAATGTATTTGAGGCCCCTGGATCCCCTTTTACAGCCTCCACTTATAGTTGACAGGAAACACAGTTATTTATGAACGAATAATATTTCACTTATTGTGAAACAGTAGAAATACTGTTTTAAAGTTTAATTTTAATTCCTGGTTTGGAAACTTGGTCGGCTGGTTTAAGTAGACACGGGTGTTAGTAACAGACCTAATCTCATATCCATAAAGTGTCTCAATGTGTGCTGAACTAGGATCTGTTTGGCTTTTCAGATTATAATGAATAGACAGAGGTGACCTGATCCTAGATCAGCACACCTACTCTGAGACACTTTCTGAATACAAACCTGGAAGTCAGTTTTCTCTACATGGGTAGAGTTCCGAGGGGCCAGACCAGGCTCTCGTTGAAACACACACTGTGTACCGGGAGTGAGAGAGAAAGAAAGAAGGAGGGATGGAGAGAATGAGAGAAGGGAAAGAGAAAGGTAAACGAATACATCTTAAAACGGCAAAACGAAAGACGGTGTTGGAAAGAAAACGTTGTGAATTTCCTAAAGGTGTACCAGACGCACTGTGATAGATTAAATATGCTCAGAAATAACTGACCTGAGCCAAGAAGACCAACTGAGAGTCGATTAGAGACTGGAAAAGACTGATGGAACCCCTGAAAGTGAAGAGCAAGCACATCTGCTTCAGCCCCCAATGACCCACAAAGAGACTGATATCCATCTTTTAGTGACAAGTCCATTGACCCCTGACTCCTATGGATACCCTCCATTTGGTCAGGAAGTAGGCCGTCAAGGGACCAGTCCAGATTATCTGTGAATTGGAGAGAGTGCGCCCAGGACCCGGTTAAAATACCTCACAGAGGTACGGGCCTTCAACCCTACATGTGTGCTTTTAAACTCTTACTATTCCATGGTTAGAATGGTAACAATATCTACAGAAAGAGGAAAGACAATATAGGTTTTACATCTAAATCCAATGAAAATGTGTGTGAGATATCAACCCTCTAAACATACAGGGGCATGGTGTAGGCCTAAGATGTCAGGAGAATGGCAGGAGGGCTGCAGGAGGATGGCAGGAGGATATCAGGTGGATGGCAGGAGGATGTCAGGAGGATGGCAGGAGGATATCAGGAGGATGGCAGGAGGGCTGCAGGAGGATATCAGAAGGATGGCAGGAGGATGTCAGGAGGATGGCAGGAGGATATCAGGAGGATGGCAGGAGGGCTGCAGGAGGATATCAGGAGGATGGCAGGAGGATGGCAGGAGGGCGACAGATAGCCTAGCAGTTAAAAGCGTTGGGCCAGCAACTGAAAGGTTGCTGCTTTGAATCCCCCCAAATCTGTTGATGTACCCTTGAGCAAGGCACTTAACCATAATTGCTCCTCTAAGTCTGCTAAATGACAAAAATGTGAATGTAATGATTAACATGTGCATCACTTTCAACTAAACAACGTATAGTACCAGACAGATTCAGCGCCATCATTTCTTGCTCAAAAAATGATGAAGTAAGCCATTTAGTCTAGCTCGTGAACTAACCGTAAGAGCCAAAGAAGTCACTCAAGAAGCAAAAGAAGTCTAGAAATCTTCTCTGGAGACCATGGGGAGCCTGTAATCCATTTGTGGGATCTCAAACAGACAAACGGAAACCCTGAAAGTGAATCCAGAAGAATACCCAGCACATCTCCGCATCTCAGTCCCCAATAAGTGACAGATTTGCTGAGTCTAACAAATTCCCCCCTTAGCGAAAAGGCCACCAGCGTTTTCCTATAGTCTGTGTCTCTATCTTCCCATGTGGGGACCAACTGGGGAATGTACAAGTCATTGCTATTCTGTTGGATGTCTGAAAATAACCTTAGTTATCTTTAAGTCTTGATCAAATGTACAATACAAACATATGTTAAACTTAACATCTACTGTTGCACAGGCGCAAACCCTGTGGTCTTTCTTTAAAAAATGGGGGTTTTGTGTTTCCAGATACAATGCATTCGGAAAGTATTCAGACCCCTTCCCCTTTCTCCACATTGTGTTACACTATAGCCTTGTTCTAAAATTGATTCAATTATTGTTTCCCCTCATCAATCTACACACAATGCCCCATAACAACAAAGTGAAAACAGGTTTTTACATATTCTTTTGTATAAAAAAAATAAAAAAACGGAAATACCTTATTTGCCTGTAACACAAGACTAACAATTGAGACAGATCAAGTCAAACATAAATCTGAACGCTCCAACTCTGGACCGCAGCCACACCACTTGTGGCAAGACCAAGGGCTCTTGTTGTGGTTCCGTTGGATTGGTTTTAAATCCCTGTGTTTTTAACAAAGTTTTTTTTTTTTACATTCACATGCAAGGACACTTTCAATTCTTAACATGACTTCACGTTTAAGACCTCAATCTGCCGCTGCAAATGTGCAGCCAACCAGAGGGGAAACAGTCAAGTGTACATTCACAAAGAACAAGGCACTGTACAGATGTAGGATCTTAATTTGATCACTCTTTTGATGCTGAACATTTTTTCTGCACGGCAGGAAACACAAACTTGTAGTGTATTCATGTTTTAAAAAGGCTTAAAAGAAAATTGTATTTTCACTTGAGAACTTGATACTTGATTTGCCCTAACATTTTCTGTTGCGGCAGGATTTGTTTTCCTGCTGTAGCAAACTGGCTTAAATTAACAACTTATTGTACACACCTCAATGTGACATATTGTCTCTAGATCGGCAGAATAGTTCATACCAAATGGAAAGTCAACTGATACAGTGGACAAGTTAAGTTTGAGTATACAGCACTACTTCCTAGTGTTGTGTCCTTCCTAGTGATATGACATGCTATTCTATAAAATAATTTTTCCGTAATTAATATTACCTGATTGAGCTAATCATGTAGAGAGTCGGGCACCACAAAATAATATTAATAGAGCTGCTATCTTCCGAATAAACTCTTAAAGTTTAGTAATATTTTACATCAATAGCAGTCAATATTAATCGTCATCATAATTCAGTCTCATCTGAAAGTTGTAAATTCTTGGTTATCTGCACGAACCCTGGCTAAAAATTTGAATCAGCAATACAAAATTGGGTTTAATTATTTATTTACTAAATACCTAACTAATCACACAGAATTACACATACACATAATTAAATCATAACTTGATTACAAATTACGTCATAAAGGAAAACGTCCCTAGAGGGCGGAACAGATATGACAGCTGGTTACACAAAAGAAAAGGGACTGGGTTTGAGTGAAAGAGCGGGAAGACTGAGGAACAAAGGGCGAAGCTGTGCTATATTAAATACAGTATCTTATGCATTCTAAATTACCGCCCATTTGGAAAAGGAAAATGCAATAAATATTTACTCTGAGCTCCGCTTCGGTAGGTTGGTGGTAGATGGAAGGCCGTGTTGCCCAACCGAGTCCTTTGAAGAATGTCTCTGCTGTTAAATTGGATACGTTGTAGTAATGTCGTTGTGTGGTAGACGGAATACTCTGTCTGTTCCTTTCTAACCTGCGTTTGCAGCTGCGGTTGCTAACTCAACGGCTAGGAGGTATCACTTCTGTAGTGAATAAGAGTTCAAAGTTCATACCATTTGCAACCAAAGCTCACGCTGATGTTGGCTTCGTTCTGTAGTTATTATCTGAACCATTCTGACATCGGACCATCGTCCTCACATCCTCGGAACAGGAGGTTATATTGTCGTCAAGGGCTTATATAGGAAGGGAGAGGAGGGCGTGTTTGAAAAGATTTATAGCCCATGTTCCTTCACAGGGGCGGACCACTGATTGAAAACTTATGAAAACCCAAATCTCACATTTTAGAAGCTAAAATCAAATTTCATCCCATCACAAATAATTTCATATTCAAACATTTAAATTGAACAACAATTCCATGTGAATCCGATAACTCTGATGTGTAGACTTTCCACTGTAGGGTTTATGTCATCTTATCATTGATGAGAATGTCTCAGATGACAACCGAACTGACATCATATTCACTAAGTACCACAGCATATGTTCAATTGGTCGGATTACCAGAATATAGTTAATTTCCCCCCACCTTCTGATGTTCCCAGAATCTCTATGTTAACCAAGGGTTTTGCAAAAGTAACCTCAGTAGGGTAGAGAGAGGAAAAGGGGGGAAGAGGTATTTATGACTGTCATAAACCTACCTCCCAGGCCAACCTCATGACACTAGGATCATACAGTAGGTCATAGGTCAATGCAGTGATCCTAGTGAAGACACAAAAGGACCACACCTGCACACACAGACACTTCAAGCCCCCATCACTGGCCCCTCAGTCATTTTCTCAATCATCAACAGTGACACCTGTGACCTTTCGTGACAGGTTGCATTGACAACAGCACACACGCCCACCACTCCAAAATCAAACAAAGGCCTTGTGAAATTCCAAGGGTTTAGCTAAAGATAATGACTCAAGCATGACATCATTTTTATATTCAATAGCTCCCTATGTGTTTATGCTAGAGACTCACTGTTTCTGCATTGGCAGCAGCTCAATCCTCTCTTTCCGCCGATATAAAGTTTGCACCTATTCCTGGAGCTTGTTGAAAGTGGTGTTTTCTACACATGAGAGGATCCGGACAAGAAAGTTGTCACAAAATCGTCCGTAAAACCCTAGCATCTGCCAAGTCCCCAACAACCGGATTTCCTGGTTTTCAGGGGAAATGGAAAGAGAGCCTGTGATGCAACTTCCTCTTTTGAACGTTAACAAGGTGACACTCCATTTGAACTGCTCCTCCACATTTACTGGATTGGTTGAACAGTGCAGAAGAGAACCTCCCCCAACATTCTTTTCTTCTCGTCAAGACCAGTATGTAGAGGACCTAGTTTGAGGTGTTTCTTTTACGCCTGCTACGTTAGATAAGTAAAACCTGAACAGTTTAAGCTAGCGTCTCTCACAAACAAAACAGTGTCATATGTTTTGCTCTACAACATCCACAAGCAGTCGTCTGAACTTTCAGACACCCAAGTCCTAATTTCGAAAATGTGTTCTCACAAAACCGACTGTCCAGACCGAACCGTTTGAGTTACAAACTAATAAGTCACCAACATCGACAGGTAAACACTCACTCACTTGTTTTGCTCTATGACCTACACAAGCGCAGGTCGAAGGTAACCCTGTAAGAATGGCACAAAAGTTAATAAGGTGTAAAAAGTGCCATAAACAATGTAATTAAACATGACAAAAAAAAACTTGCAAATCCATGAGTTCTCTTATATCTCCAATATATAGGAAAAACACTTCAAAACCCTATTCCTCTTGAAACATTTTTGTTTTGTTTTGTTTTGTGAATTGGAAATGTCTAGGAGCAACAACGACTTAGCCGCGAAGTGGTAGGCCACACAAGCTCACAGAACAGGACCTCTGAGTGTTGAAGCGGGTAGCATGTAAAAATTGTCTGTCCTTAGTTGCAACACTTACTACCGAGTTCCAAACTGCCTCTGGAAGCAACGTCAGCACAAGAACTGTTAGTCGGGAGCTTCATGAAATGGGTTTCCATGGCCGAGCAACAGCACACAAGCCTAATATCACCAGGCGCAATGCAAGGCGTCGGCTGGAGTGGTGTAAAGCTCACTGCCTTTGGACTCTGGAGCAGTAGAAACGCTTTCTCTGGAGTGATGAATCACACTTCACCATCTGGTAGTCTGATGGATGAATCTGGGTTTGGCGAATGCCAGGAGAACACTACCTGCACAAATGCATAGTGTCAACTGTAAAGTTTGGTGGAGGAGGAATACTTCTCTGGGGCTGTTTTTCATGGTTCGGGATAGGCCCCTTAGTTTCATGGTTCGTGCTAGGCCCCTTTCCTATTTCAGCATGACAATGCCCCTATGCACAAAGCGAGGTCCATACATAAATAGTTTGTAGAGATCAGTGGGAAAGAACTTGACTGGCCTGCGCAGAGCCCTGACCTCAACCCCATCAAACACCTTTCGGATGAATTGGAACACCTACTGCGAGCTAAAAATCAGTGCCCGACCTCACTAATGCTCTTGTGTCTGAATGTAAGGAAGCAGGTCCCCGCTGCAATGTTCCAACATCTAGTGGAAAGCCTTCCCAGTAGAGTGGAGGTTGTTATAACAGCAAAGGGGAGACCAACTCCATATTATTGCCCATGATTTTGGAATGAGATGTTCGACGATCAGGTGTCCACATACTTTTGGTCATTAATGTATATGTATATTTTTATACCTACAGGAGTCCTAACGTTCAAAATCAAATAGCTAAAAGATCCAAGATATGACTAT
>NC_060193.1:17810850-17845850 GCF_021184085.1 Oncorhynchus gorbuscha
TGTGTGTGTAGCATGTTAATAGACATCGTGTGTGTAGCATGTTTATAGACGTTGTGTGTAGCATATTTATAGACTTTCTGTGTTTGTGTATCATGTTTATAGACATTGTGTGTGTATCATGTTAATAGACGTTGTTGGTGTGTAGCGTGTTTATAGACGATGTGTGTGTAGCATGTTAATAGACCTTGTGTGTGTAGCATGTTTATAGACGTTATAGATGTGTTGTGTGTGTAGCATGTTTATTGATGTGGTGTGTGTAGCATGTTAATATACATTGTGTGTGTAGCATGTTTATAGATGTTGTGTGTGTGTAGCATGCTAATAGATGTTGTGTGTGTAGCATGTTATTAGACGTTGTGTGTGTGTTTAGCATGTTTATAGACATCATATTTGTGTAGCATGTTTATAGATCTATCGGCTGCCTTCGATACTGTGAACCATCAGATCCTCCTCTCCACCCTCTCCGAGTTGGGCATCTCCGGCGCGGCCCACGCTTGGATTGTGTCCTACCTGACAGGTCGCTCCTACCAGGTGGCGTGGCGAGAATCTGTCTCCTCACCACGCGCTCTCACCACTGGTGTCCCCCAGGGCTCTGTTCTAGGCCCTCTCCTATTCTCGCTATACACCAAGTCACTTGGCTCTGTCATAACCTCACATGGTCTCTCCTATCATTGCTATGCAGACGACACACAATTAATCTTCTCCTTTCCCCCTTCTGATGACCAGGTGGCGAATCGCATCTCTGCATGTCTGGCAGACATATCAGTGTGGATGACGGATCACCACCTCAAGCTGAACCTCGGCAAGACGGAGCTGCTCTTCCTCCCGGGGAAGGACTGCCCGTTCCATGATCTCGCCATCACGGTTGACAACTCCATTGTGTCCTCCTCCCAGAGCGCTAAGAACCTTGGCGTGATCCTGGACAACACCCTGTCGTTCTCAACCAACATCAAGGCGGTGGCCCGTTCCTGTAGGTTCATGCTCTACAACATCCGCAGAGTACGACCCTGCCTCACACAGGAAGCGGCGCAGGTCCTAATCCAGGCACTTGTCATCTCCCGTCTGGATTACTGCAACTCGCTGTTGGCTGGGCTCCCTGCCTGTGCCATTAAACCCCTTCAACTCATCCAGAACGCCGCAGCCCGTCTGGTGTTCAACCTTCCCAAGTTCTCTCACGTCACCCCGCTCCTCCGTTCTCTCCACTGGCTTCCAGTTGAAGCTCGCATCCGCTACAAGACCATGGTGCTTGCCTACGGAGCTGTGAGGGGAACGGCACCTCAGTACCTCCAGGCTCTGATCAGGCCCTACACCCAAACAAGGGCACTGCGTTCATCCACCTCTGGCCTGCTCGCCTCCCTACCACTGAGGAAGTACAGCTCCCGCTCAGCCCAGTCAAAACTGTTCGTTGCTCTGGCCCCCCAATGGTGGAACAAACTCCCTCACGACGCCAGGACAGCGGAGTCAATAACCACCTTCCGGAGACACCTGAAACCCCACCTCTTTAAGGAATACCTAGGATAGGATAAGTAATCCCTCTCACCCCCCCCTTTAAGATTTAGATGCACTATTGTAAAGTGACTGTTCCACTGGATGTCATAAGGTGAATGCACCAATTTGTAAGTCGCTCTGGATAAGAGCGTCTGCTAAATGACTTAAATGTAAATGTAATGTAAATGTATAGACAATGCGTGTGCAGCATGCTAATAGACATTGTGTGTGTAGCATTTTTATAGGCATTGTGTGTGTAGCATGTTAATAGACATTGTGTGTGTATCATGTTAATAGATGTTGTGTGTGTAACATGTTTGCAGACATTGTGTGTGTAGTATGTTTATAGAAGTTGTGTGTGTAGCATGCTAATATAGACATTGTGGGTGTAGCATTTTTATAGAAATTGCACGTGTAGCATGTTTATAGACATTGTGTGTAGCATGTTTATAGACATTGTGTGTGTAGCATGTTTATAGACGTTGTGTATGTAGCATGTTTATAGACATTGTGTGTGTTGCATGCTAATAGACATTGTGTGTGTAGCATTTTTATAGGCATTGTGTGTGTAGCATGTTAATAGACATTGTGTGTGTATCATGTTAATTGACGTTGTTGGTTTGTAGCATGTTTATAGACATTGTGTGTGTAGCATGTTTATAGACATCATGTTTGTGTAGCATGTTTAAAGACAATGCGTGTTCAGCATGTTAATACACCTTGTGTGTGTAGCATGTTAATACACCTTGTGTGTGTAGCATGTTTATAGACATTGTGTGTGTAGCATGTTAATAGACCTTGTGTGTGTAGCATGTTTATAGACGCTGTGTGTAGCATGTTTATAGACATTTTGTGTGTATCATGTTAATAGACGTTGTTGGTGTGTAGCATGTTTATAGACATTGTGTGTGTAGCATGTTAATAGACCTTGTGTGTGTAGCATGTTTATAGACACTGTGTGTGTGTAGCATGTTAATAGACATCGTGTGTAGCATGTTTATAGTGTTGTGTGTAGCATATTTATAGACTTTCTGTGTTTGTGTATCATGTTAATAGACATTGTGTGTGTAGCATGTTTATAGACATTGTGTGTGTATCATGTTAATAGACGTTGTTGGTGTGTAGCGTGTTTATAGACATTGTGTGTGTAGCATGTTTATAGACGTTGTGTGTAGCATATTTATAGACTTTCTGTGTTTGTGTATCATGTTAATAGACATTGTGTGTGTAGCATGTTTATAGACATTGTGTGTGTATCATGTTAATAGACGTTGTTGGTGTGTAGCGTGTTTATAGACGATGTGTGTGTAGCATGTTAATAGACCTTGTGTGTGTAGCATGTTTATAGATGTGGTGTGTGTAGCATGTTAATATACATTGTGTGTGTAGCATGTTTATAGATGTTGTGTGTGTGTAGCATGCTAATAGATGTTGTGTGTGTAGCATGTTATTAGACGTTGTGTGTGTGTTTAGCATGTTTATAGACATCATATTTGTGTAGCATGTTTATAGATCTATCGGCTGCCTTCGATACTGTGAACCATCAGATCCTCCTCTCCACCCTCTCCGAGTTGGGCATCTCCGGCGCGGCCCACTCTTGGATTGTGTCCTACCTGACAGGTCGCTCCTACCAGGTGGCGTGGCGAGAATCTGTCTCCTCACCACGCCTCACCACTGGTGTCCCCAGGGCTCTGTTCTAGGCCCTCTCCTATTCTCGCTATACACCAAGTCATTTGGCTCTGTCATAACCTCATGGTCTCTCCTATCATTGCTATGCAGACGACACACAATTAATCTTCTCCTTTCCCTTCTGATGACCAGGTGGCGAATCGCATCTCTGCATGTCTGGCAGACATATCAGTGTGGATGACGGATCACCACCTCAAGCTGAACCTCGTGCTCTTCCTCCCGGGGAAGGACTGCCCGTTCCATGATCTCGCCATCACGGTTGACAACTCCATTGTGTCCTCCTCCCAGAGCGCTAAGAACCTTGGCGTGATCCTGGACAACACCCTGTTTCTCAACCAACATCAAGGCGGTGGCCCGTTCCTGTAGGTTCATGCTCTACAACATCCGCAGACGACCCTGCCTCACACAGGAAGCGTGTGCAGGTCCTAATCCAGGCACTTGTCATCTCCCGTCTGGATTACTGCAACTCGCTGTTGGCTGGGCTCCCTGCCTGTGCCATTAAACCCCTTCAACTCATCCAGATGCCCGTCTGGTGTTCAACCTTCCCAAGTTCTCTCACGTCACCCCGCTCCTCCGTTCTCTCCACTGGCTTCCAGTTGAAGCTCGCATCCGCTACAAGACCATGGTGCTTGCCTACGGAGCTGTGAGGGGAACGGCACCTCAGTACCTCCAGGCTCTGATCAGGCCCTACACCCAAACAAGGGCACTGCGTTCATCCACCTCTGGCCTGCTCGCCTCCCTACCACTGAGGAAGTACAGCTCCCGCTCAGCCCAGTCAAAACTGTTCGTTGCTCTGGCCCCCCAATGGTGGAACAAACTCCCTCACGACGCCAGGACAGCGGAGTCAATAACCACCTTCCGGAGACACCTGAAACCCCACCTCTTTAAGGAATACCTAGGATAGGATAAGTAATCCCTCTCACCCCCCTTTAAGATTTAGATGCACTATTGTAAAGTGACTGTTCCACTGGATGTCATAAGGTGAATGCACCAATTTGTAAGTCGCTCTGGATAAGAGCGTCTGCTAAATGACTTAAATGTAAATGTAATGTAAATGTATAGACAATGCGTGTGCAGCATGCTAATAGACATTGTGTGTGTAGCATTTTTATAGGCATTGTGTGTGTAGCATGTTAATAGACATTGTGTGTGTATCATGTTAATAGATGTTGTGTGTGTAACATGTTTGCAGACATTGTGTGTGTAGTATGTTTATAGAAGTTGTGTGTGTAGCATGCTAATATAGACATTGTGGGTGTAGCATTTTTATAGAAATTGCACGTGTAGCATGTTTATAGACATTGTGTGTGTAGCATGTTTATAGACGTTGTGTATGTAGCATGTTTATAGACATTGTGTGTGTTGCATGCTAATAGACATTGTGTGTGTAGCATTTTTATAGGCATTGTGTGTGTAGCATGTTAATAGACATTGTGTGTGTATCATGTTAATTGACGTTGTTGGTTTGTAGCATGTTTATAGACATTGTGTGTGTAGCATGTTTATAGATGTTGCGTGTGTGTATAGCATGTTAACAGACATTGTGTGTAGCATGTTTATAGACGCTGTTTGTGTGTGTATTATGTTAATAGACATTGTGTGTTTAGCATGTTTATAGACATCATGTTTGTGTAGCATGTTTAAAGACAATGCGTGTGCAGCATGTTAATACACCTTGTGTGTGTAGCATGTTAATACACCTTGTGTGTGTAGCATGTTTATAGACATTGTGTGTGTAGCATGTTAATAGACCTTGTGTGTGTAGCATGTTTATAGACGCTGTGTGTAGCATGTTTATAGACATTTTGTGTGTATCATGTTAATAGACGTTGTTGGTGTGTAGCATGTTTATAGACATTGTGTGTGTAGCATGTTAATAGACCTTGTGTGTGTAGCATGTTTATAGACACTGTGTGTGTGTAGCATGTTAATAGACATCGTGTGTGTAGCATGTTTATAGACGTTGTGTGTAGCATATTTATAGACTTTCTGTGTTTGTGTATCATGTTAATAGACATTGTGTGTGTAGCATGTTTATAGACATTGTGTGTGTATCATGTTAATAGACGTTGTTGGTGTGTAGCGTGTTTATAGACATTGTGTGTGTAGCATGTTTATAGATGTTGCGTGTGTGTATAGCATGTTAACAGACATTGTGTGTAGCATGTTTATAGACGCTGTTTGTGTGTGTATTATGTTAATAGACATTGTGTGTTTAGCATGTTTATAGACATCATGTTTGTGTAGCATGTTTAAAGACAATGCGTGTGCAGCATGTTTATAGACATTGTGTGTGTGTGTAGCATGTTAATACACCTTGTGTGTGTAGCATGTTAATACACCTTGTGTGTGTAGCATGTTAATAGACCTTGTGTGTGTAGCATGTTTATAGATGTGGTGTGTGTAGCATGATTATAGTCGTTGTGTGTGTAGCATGTTTACAGACGTTGTGTGTGTAGCATGTTTATTGATGTTGCGTGTGTAGCATGTTAATATACATTGTGTGTGTAGCATGTTTATAGATGTTGTGTGTGTGTAGCATGCTAATAGATGTTGTGTGTGTAGCATGTTATTAGACGTTGTGTGTGTGTTTAGCATGTTTATAGACATCATATTTGTGTAGCATGTTTATAGATCTATCGGCTGCCTTCGATACTGTGAACCATCAGATCCTCCTCTCCACCCTCTCCGAGTTGGGCATCTCCGGCGCGGCCCACGCTTGGATTGCGTCCTACCTGACAGGTCGCTCCTACCAGGTGGCGTGGCGAGAATCTGTCTCCTCACCACGCGCTCTCACCACTGGTGTCCCCCAGGGCTCTGTTCTAGGCCCTCTCCTATTCTCGCTATACACCAAGTCACTTGGCTCTGTCATAACCTCACATGGTCTCTCCTATCATTGCTATGCAGACGACACACAATTAATCTTCTCCTTTCCCCCTTCTGATGACCAGGTGGCGAATCGCATCTCTGCATGTCTGGCAGACATATCAGTGTGGATGACGGATCACCACCTCAAGCTGAACCTCGGCAAGACGGAGCTGCTCTTCCTCCCGGGGAAGGACTGCCCGTTCCATGATCTCGCCATCACGGTTGACAACTCCATTGTGTCCTCCTCCCAGAGCGCTAAGAACCTTGGCGTGATCCTGGACAACACCCTGTCGTTCTCAACCAACATCAAGGCGGTGGCCCGTTCCTGTAGGTTCATGCTCTACAACATCCGCAGAGTACGACCCTGCCTCACACAGGAAGCGGCGCAGGTCCTAATCCAGGCACTTGTCTTCTCCCGTCTGGATTACTGCAACTCGCTGTTGGCTGGGCTCCCTGCCTGTGCCATTAAACCCCTTCAACTCATCCAGAACGCCGCAGCCCGTCTGGTGTTCAACCTTCCCAAGTTCTCTCACGTCACCCCGCTCCTCCGTTCTCTCCACTGGCTTCCAGTTGAAGCTCGCATCTGCTACAAGACCATGGTGCTTGCCTACGGAGCTGTGAGGGGAACGGCACCTCAGTACCTCCAGGCTCTGATCAGGCCCTACACCCAAACAAGGGCACTGCGTTCATCCACCTCTGGCCTGCTCGCCTCCCTACCACTGAGGAAGTACAGCTCCCGCTCAGCCCAGTCAAAACTGTTCGCTGCTCTGGCCCCCCAATGGTGGAACAAACTCCCTCACGACGCCAGGACAGCGGAGTCAATCACCACCTTCCGGAGACACCTGAAACCCCACCTCTTTAAGGAATACCTAGGATAGGATAAGTAATCCCTCTCATCCCCCCCCCCTTTAAGATTTAGATGCACTATTGTAAAGTGACTGTTCCACTGGATGTCATAAGGTGAATGCACCAATTTGTAAGTCGCTCTGGATAAGAGCGTCTGCTAAATGACTTAAATGTAAATGTAATGTAAATGTATAGACAATGCGTGTGCAGCATGCTAATAGACATTGTGTGTGTAGCATTTTTATAGGCATTGTGTGTGTAGCATGTTAATAGACATTGTGTGTGTATCATGTTAATAGATGTTGTGTGTGTAACATGTTTGCAGACATTGTGTGTGTAGCATGTTTATAGAAGTTGTGTGTGTAGCATGCTAATATAGACATTGTGGGTGTAGCATTTTTATAGACATTGCACGTGTAGCATGTTTATAGACATTGTGTGTAGCATGTTTATAGACATTGTGTGTGTAGCATGTTTATAGACGTTGTGTATGTAGCATGTTTATAGACATTGTGTGTGTTGCATGCTAATAGACATTGTGTGTGTAGCATTTTTATAGGCATTGTGTGTGTAGCATGTTAATAGACATTGTGTGTGTATCATGTTAATTGATGTTGTTGGTGTGTAGCATGTTTATAGACATTGTGTGTGTAGCATGTTTATAGATGTTGCGTGTGTGTATAGCATGTTAACAGACATTGTGTGTAGCATGTTTATAGACGCTGTTTGTGTGTGTATTATGTTAATAGACATTGTGTGTGTAGCATGTTTATAGACATTGCGTGTGTAGCATGTTTATAGACATTGTGTGTGTGTGTAGCATGTTAATAGACCTTGTGTGTGTAGCATGTTTATAGACGCTGTGTGTAGCATGTTTATAGACAATGCGTGTGTAGCATGTTTATAGACATTGTGTGTGTGTGTGTGTGTGTAGCATGTTAATAGACCTTGTGTGTGTAGCATGTTTATAGACGCTGTGTGTGTAGCATGTTTATAGACATTTTGTGTGTATCATGTTAATAGACGTTGTTGGTGTGTGGCATGTTTATAGACATTGTGTGTGTAGCATGTTAATAGACGTTGTTGGTGTGTGGCATGTTTATAGATGCTGTGTGTAGCATGTTAATAGACATTGTGTGTGTAGCATGTTTATAGACGTTGTGTGTAGCATATTTATAGATGCTGTTTGTGTGTGTAGCATGTTAATAGACATCGTGTGTGTAGCATGTTTATAGACATGGTGTGTGTAGCATGATTATAGTCGTTGTGTGTGTAGCATGTTTATTGATGTTTATTGATGTTGCGTGTGTAGCATGTTAATAGACATTGTGTGTGTAGCATGTTTATAGATGTTGTGTGTGTAGCATGCTAATAGACGTTGTGTGTAGCATGTTATTAGACGTTGTGTGTGTGTTTAGCATGTTTATAGACATCATATTTTTGTAGCATGTTTATAGACAATGTGTGCAGCATGTTTATAGACATTGTGTGTGTGTGTAGCATGTTAATAGACCATGTGTGTGTAGCATGTTTATAGACGCTGTGTGTAGCATGTTTATAGACAATGCGTGTGTAGCATGTTTATAGACATTGTGTGTGTGTAGCATGTTAACAGACCTTGTGTGTGTAGCATGTTTATAGACGGTGTATGTTTATCATGTTTATAGAAGTTGTCTGTGTAGCATGTTCTAGACATTGTGTGTGTAGCATGTTTATAGACATTGCGTGTGTAGCATGTTTATAGACGCTGTGTGTGTGTAGCATGTTAATAGACATCGTGTGTGTAGCATGTTTATAGATGTTGTGTGTTGCATATTTATAGACTTTCTGTGTTTGTGTATCATGTTAATAGACATCGTGTGTGTAGCATGTTTATAGACATTGTGTGTGTATCATGTTAATAGACGTTGTTGGTGTGTAGCGTGTTTATAGACGATGTGTGTGTAGCATGTTAATAGACCTTGTGTGTAGCATGTTTATAGATGTTGCGTGTGTGTATAGCATGTTTAACAGACATTGTGTGTATCATGTTTATAGATGCTGTTTGTGTGTGTAGCATGTTAATAGACATCGTGTGTGTAGCATGTTTATAGACGTGGTGTGTGTAGCATGATTATAGTCGTTGTGTGTCTAGCATGTTTACAGACGTTGTGTGTGTAGCATGTTTATTGATGTTGCGTGTGTAGCATGTTAATAGACATTGTGTGTGTAGCATGTTTATAGATGTTGTGTGTGTAGCATGCTAATAGACGTTGTGTGTGTGTTTAGCATGTTTATAGACATCATGTTTGTGTAGCATGCCTGGTGCTGTCTTCGCCTCCCTGGTGCGTGACCTACCATTGTACCTGGGCCCCCAGGAAGAGGAATTAGAGCACATTCAACAGGGGGGGCGGGGGGGGGCGTTCTAGTGAGTGTAATGGCTCCTTTTACCACCCTGTAAACTCACTCCTCTTTTTATGGTTGAGGGTGGTGGGATGGGGTGGAAGAGAAGGGAAGAGAAGGGAAGACAAGGAGGAATGAGGGATAGATGGAGGACTGTTAATGATGCAGTGAGGCTTTGGCAGTTTCACGGCTGCAATTTTACGACAACAGCTATGTTTGTTTTACAGGCTTTTCACAATGTCCCTGTACTACATCACAGTCCCCCTCTCTCAAAGGCATCAATTAAACCTTCTACGTCTATATATCTTTTATAGAGGTGCATGCTGGTGGTCCTGATGGTGATAGGTGATATTCAGTGGACAGGGCTGTGAATCAGATGTACTACTCATTCGATTCTAACAATGATCCCATATTCCATATCTCTATTCTAACACTGACATTCGGTCTCTCTCTCCACAGATCTCATTCAGATAACTCAGCCAATGTGCTCTGTGCATCCGTCCATCTGTCTCTCTGATAGCGCCAGGCCAGTCTGGTCTTGTTTCTGTCCGTCTGTCCATTGACTGAGCACTGGCACCCTCTACTACAACAGAGCCACGGCACTGGAGCAAGGGCTTTGTTCCAAATGGCACCCTATTCCCTAGTGCACTACGTTTGATTAGAGCACTATGGGCCCAGCGTCACGGATTACCCCATTACGCACACCAGATTCCCATTCCCCTGATTAGTAATTGTATATATGTGCCCTCTGTTCACCATTGTCTTGGTCGGTTGTTGTTCCCATGTCCGTTGGTCTGTAAGTACCTGTGCGTCTGTGAGTACCTGTGCGTCTGTGAGTACCTGTGCGTTTGTGAGTACCTGTGCATCTGTGAGTACCTGTGCGTCTGTGACTACCTGTGCGTCTGTGAGTACCTGTGCGTTTGTGAGTACCTGTGCGTCTGTGAGTACCTGTGCGTCTGTGAGTACCTGTGCGTTTGTGAGTACCTGTGCGTCTGTGAGTACCTGTGCGTCTGTGAGTACCTGTGCGTCTGTGAGTACCTGTGCGTCTGTGAGTACCTGTGCGTTTGTGAGTACCTGTGCGTCTGTGAGTACCTGTGCGTTATGATTTTGGCTTTCGTGCTGCGTTTATTATGATCTTGTTATTACGGGTCTCGTCCCGTGTATTTATTAGAGGTTTTACCTCGCTCTTTTGTTTGGGTTACATCCCTATGTTTTTGTATAAGTGTTTGTTTTGGGCTTTGTCCCCGTGCCTTTTCATGGCATGTTGTATATTTTGGGTGGAATATTAAACCCCCCTATTACGAATTCCTGCGCCTGTCTCCAATCATTTATACAACAGTGACACCCAGGCCGAAAGTAGCGCAATATTGGGATACAGCCGAGGATTCTCCTCAATGATCAACAACAACGGAGAATCCACAAATCTAAGCCTTAAAACCTCCAGCCTATCAATTTTATAAATTAGGAGACCCCCTCTTGACCGTACGACCTCTTCATATCCTCAGAGATTCTCAGGCATTTGCTGAGATGGTCACCACTGCCAAAAAAGTGTTTTGGGCCGGCGCTCCAACATTTGTTGTGCAACTCCTCAGCTTTAATTTTGGACTAAAAGTCTGTGTGTTTTTTTTCTGTGGGCACATTGCCATTCGTTGTTGGGAAGGGGGGCGGCTCGTATTTAGGAAGAGATTATTCATGGATATGCTCACATAACCTTAGCAGACACACACAAACACACACATGCATACACACACACAGTGCCATCAGAAAGTATTCACACTCCGTGGCTTTTCCACATGTTGTTGTGTTACAGACAGAATTTAAAATGGATTAAATGTCACTGGCCAACACACAAGACCCCATAATGTCAAAGTGGAATTACGTTTTTAGAAGATTTTACAAGTGAATTAAAAATGAAAAGCTGAAATGTCTTGAGTCAATACGCATTCAACTCCTTTGTTCTGGCAAGCCTGAATAAGTTGCATGGACTCACTCAGTGTGCAATAACAGTGTTTAACATGATTTTTGGAATGACTACCTCATCTCTGTACCCCACACATACAATGATCTGTAAGGTCCCTCAGTCGAGCAGTGAATTTCAAACAAAGAAGCAACCAATGCCTCGTAAAGAAGGTAGCCTATTGGTAGATGGGTAAATAAAATAAAATACAGACATTGAATATCCCTTTGAGGATGGTGAAGTTATTCATTACACTTTGAATGGTGCATCAAAACAGGGAGTCACTACAAAGATACAGGCATCCTTCCAAACTCGTTTGCCGGAAAGGAAAGAAACAGCTCAGGGATTTCCCCATGAGGCCAATGGTGACATTAAATCAGTTACAGAGTTTAATGGCTGTAATAGGAGAAAACTGAGGATAGATCAACAACATTGTAAATACTATACAATACTAATGTAATGACAAAGTGCAAAGAAGGACCTAAGTGACAGAGTGCAAAGAAGGAAGCCTGTACAGAATAAAAAAATATTCCAAAACAGGCATCCTGTTGGCAATAAGACACTAAAGTAAAACTGCAAAAAATGTGTCAAAGATGTTTGGGGGCAAATCCAACACAGTACCTCACTTCATATTTCATATCATATTTCCAATATGGTGGTGGCTGCATCATGTTATGGGTATGCTTGTTATTGTCAAGGACTATAGTTTTTTTTAGGATACAAATAAATGGAATAGAGCTAAGCGCAGGCAAAATCCTAGAGAAAAACCTGGTTCAGTCTGGTTTCTTACAGACACTGGGAGACAAATGTACCTTTCGGCAGAACAATAACCTAAAATACAAGGCCAAATATACACTGGAGTTGCTTACCAAGATGACATTGAATGTTCCTGAGTGGCCTAGTTACAGTTTTGACTTAAATTGGCTTGAAAATCTATGTAAATCTATGATCAATAACCTACTTGACAGAGCTTGAAGAATTTTTTAAATAATTATGTGCAAACATTGTACAATCCAGGTGTGCAAAGCTCTTAGAGACTTACCCAGAAAGGCTCACAGCTGTAATCGCTGCCAAAGGTGATTCTAACATGTATCGACTGGGTCATTTTCAATATATTTGCAAACATTTCTAAAAACATGTTTTCATTTTGTCATTATGGGGTATTGTGTGTCGATGTGTGAGAGAGTTTTTTTGGGGGGGTATTCAGGCTGTAACACAACAAAATGTGGAATAAGTCAAGGCGTATGAATACTTTCTGAATGCACTGTGTACATACATACACAGCTGGGAAATTGTGTGTGTATATATGCTGCATGTTGTCTGACAATGTAAACACGTGTATCGTATTGCTTCCTAAGGCATGGTCTGTATCATGTTGCTCCAGGTTGTTAGTGTTTGTGTTTGAATGGGTCGTACTAGGACATATATGGGACTATATACTTAAAGGAAAAAAACTCAAATATTGTGAAGACTTCACCAAAACCTTTTGGGACTGTATTAACAGTGCAGTAAAAAAATAAAAAATCTTCCAAATGTAGTTTATGAGTGGATTTTTCCTGGAAGTCAAAACAGAGAAGGGGCATGTCTGATTCTGCTAACATCAAAAATGACCTGGGTTCAGATAAGCTAAGCTAAGACAAATGTATTATTCAAGAAGGAAATATTTGGTTTAGGTTGGCTCAAATGAATGCAAAGCAGGTCATTTACAAGTCAATGCTATTGATGTTTGTCAGAACCTGTCTTTTTACGGTGGAAAGGTTTAGCATTTCCGTCACTGTATGTCTGGCTCAGGACTCGTCTACAGATGTACAAACTTATTTTCCTGCCAAGCAAATTTGCTGTAGCAGGACAATAATCCTGCAGCAACAACAAATGTGAATTATTATGTGGATTTTAATGAATGGAGATTTTTGTAGGGGATGATCCCTTTTTGTAAAGGCAAATCAAGTCTGACATTTCAAAGTGGAAATGACAAACTTTAGGAGCCTTTAAAAAAACTAAAATACACTACACGATTGCATTTCCTGCTGTGCATTAACCTCAACAACAAAAGAGTGATCAAATTAAGATCCTACATCTGTACATCAGTGAACTGAAGCTCACTCTCTCCCAGTTATTCTCACTCTACAGATCACAGCTCTGTCTCCGATCTTTTGTCTTTCTAAGCAGCTAACTCGCCGACTTTCTCTGAGACTGGAGTACGTCAGTTGAAGTTCTCCTCCTCTTTCACCCTGAGATACTGAACACTGTAGCTGTTGTCTGTCTGTTTGAGCTGGCTGATACACGACTCACGAGTGAGGGTGTGAGGAGAGAAGAGCTGGAGAGTCTCTGATAATTCATGGAGTGTTAGGGGTTCTCATCCTCTGGTTTCATACCAAATGCTTTTCCCGATCGCATTTACAGTCTATTACTAGTATCAAATCAAATCAAATCAATTTATTTATATAGCCCTTCGTACATCAGCTGATATCTCAAAGTGCTGTACAGAAACCCAGCCTAAAACCCCAAACAGCAAACAATGCAGGTGTAAAAGCACTAGTACCACACACAGGAGACCTAACACGGGGTTAGAGGATAGGAGAGGAGGATGAGGAGGAGGAAGAGGGGGAGTGAAACAAAGAAGGATTGCAACATTCATCCTCTTCTCTGCAATTCCCTGTCCTTTTCAGTATATCCAAGACTCATTTTCTTTTTCTCCTTTTTGTAGTTTTTATTTCGACCATCGGATTTATGTTCACCTTGAGGCTTCCTCCTCGAGAGCAAATATTTACAGTGTGAGCTTAGAGGAAATAAATGGCCCCCCATGGAGAGAGTACGGAGTCCTGGCTTCACTCCAGGTGGCACGCGTCACACACATACACAAACACAAACACACACACCATCATTGACATCAAAGGGTCTAGAGTTATTTAGGGAACACGGACAAGCTAAGCACAGACCTATGACTCTTAAATTCTACCTCTTACATCTCTCTCTCTCTCTCCCTCTCTCCTTCCCATTGTCCATTTGCCCTATTTCACATTTTCTCTCTACCCTCCCTATCCTTTTCCACGTCCATATACAGTGCCGTCAGAAAGTATTCAGACCTCTTGAATTGTTCCACATGTTATTACGTTAGTCTCATTATAAAATTGATTTAAAGTCTTTTTTTTAGCAAACTACATACAATATCCCATAATGACAAAGCGAAATCAGGTTTTTAGAAATTCTTGCACATTTAATGAAAATAAAAACAGAATACATTATTTACATAAATATTCAACTTGATTGGAGTCCACCTGTGTTAAATTCAATTGATTGGACATGAGTTGGAAAGGCATTGTTAATTGTTAATTGTTTACTCCATGTGTAACTCTGTGTTGTCTGTTCACACTGCTATGCTTTATCTTGGCCAGGTCGCAGTCGCAGAGAACTTGTTCTCAACTAGCCTACCTGGTTAAATAAAGGTGAAATAAATAAAATATAAAATAAACACACCTGTCTGTATAAGGTCCCACTGTTGACAGTGCATGTCAACACAAATAAAAAAGTTGTGAGGTTGAAGGAATTGTGTCGAGGCACAGATCTGGGGAAGGGTAGCAAAACATTTCTGCAACATTGAAGGTCCGCAAGAACACAGTGGACCCCATCATTCTTAAATGGATTAAGTTTGGAACCACCCAGAATCTTCCTAGCCCGCCTGGCCAAACTGAGCAATCGGGGGAGAAGGGCCTTGGTCAGGGAGTTGATCAAGAGCCTGATGGTCACTCTTACAGAGCTCTAGACTTCCTCTGTGGAGACGGGAGAAGCTTCCAGAAGGAAAATCATCTCTTTTTTTAGTGGCAGGGACTGGGAGACTAGTCAGGATCGAGGGAAAGATGAACGGAGCAAAGTACAGAGAGATCCTTGATGAAAACCTGCTCCAGAGCACTCAGGACCTGACTGTTACCCTCTGACTGCATCTCTCACATTCTCTCCATTCTCTGGCTTCAGGCTAGACCTGACAACTGTTATTGGTATGGACTAGGAGTACACTGTGTCATGTTTTCCCTTTCAGTCATGTGACTTAGTAGCCTGGTCCCAGATATGTTTGTGTCTTGCCAACTGCTGGGGTCATTGTCATGACAGCACAAACAGTTCTGGGATCAGGCTAGATTAGTAATTTGCGGGTGGACAAGAAGAATGGGGACTCTATTGACGCAAAGTAACATGTTGTTTAAAGAGGCTTCTTCTATCTTCTGTCTATCTCATCACATTCCACACATGTTTTATTTTCCTGGTCCCCGCAAGAATAGTAAAACACGTCCACACACACACACACGCCCAAGGTCAGCTCCTCCCTGTCCAAACCAAAATATTCCTCAGTCCTGTACTTCAAGCTACCGAAGAAGCAGACATTCACCTCCATCCACAGTAGCAGGCCTCTAAACACTTCCTTCCCATCTCTAGTAGTTCAGAGTCTGAAGTGTAGACAACACTAACCCTGCTAACAGCAGCGCAGAAGGTTACCCATGACTACCACAACACCTTTCACTAGGTCAAGCCTGGCGGTGTTTCAGAAGCACAACGTCAATATGAAATCCTGAGGAAGAGATCTGCCTAACGATGGACGGTATATGGGGCAGAAATGCATGATGTAGGTGAAAGTTGTTTTTATCTTTCCAAAAAAATAAAAATACAAAGGTTTGTATAACACCTTTATATACACTGCTCAACAAAAATAAAGGGAACACTAAAATAACACATCCTAGATCTGAATGAATGAAATATTCTTATTAAATACCTTTTTCTTTACATAGTTGAATGTGCTGACAACAAATTCACACAATGCAAATCAAATTTATCAACCCATGGAGGTCTGGATTTGGAGTCACACTCAAAATTAAAGTGGAAAACCACACTACAGGCTGATCCAACGTTGATGTAATGTCCTTAAAACAAGTCAAAATTAGGCTCAGTAGTGTGTGTGGCCTCCACGTGCCTGTATGACCTCCCTACAACGCCTGGGCATGCTCCTGATGAGGTGGCGGATGGTCTCCTGAGGGATCTCCTCGCAGACCTGGACTAAAGCATCCGCCAACTCCTGGACAGTCTGTGGTGCAACGTGGCATTGGTGGATGGAGCGAGACATGATGTCCCAGATGTGCTCAATTGGATTGCAGGAACTGCTGACACACTCCAGCCACATGAGGTCTAGCATTGTCTTGCATTAGGAGGAACCCAGGCCCAACCGCACCAGCATATGGTCTCACAAGGGGTCTGAGGATCTCATCTTGGTACCTAATGGCAGTCAGGCTACCTCTGGCAAGCACATGGAGGGCTGTGCAGCCCCCAAAGAAATGCCACCCCACACCATGACTGACCCACCGCCAAACCGGTCATGCTGGAGGATGTTGCAGGCAGCAGAACGTTCTCCACGGCGTTCTGCAAGTCTCAAATCAGATCAAATCAAATTGTATTTGTCACATACACATGGTTAGCAGATGTTAATGCGAGTGTAGCGAAATGCTTGTGCTTCTAGTTCCGACAATGCAGTAATAACCAACAAGTAATCTAGCTAACAATTCCAAAACTACTACCTTATAGACACAAGTGTAAAGGGATAAAGAATATGTACATAAAGATATATGAGTGAGTGATGGTACAGAGCGGCATAGGCAAGATACAGTAGATGGTATTGAGTGCAGTATATACATATGAGATGAGTATGTAAACAAAGTGGCATAGTTAAAGTGGCTAGTGATACCCCACCTCTTTAAGGAATACCTAGGATAGGATAAGTATTCCCTCTTCCCCCCCCCCTTTAAGATTTAGATGCACTATTGTAAAGTGACTGTTCCACTGGATGTCATAAGGTGAATGCACCAATTTGTAAGTCGCTCTGGATAAGAGCGTCTGCTAAATGACTTAAATGTAAATGTAAATGTATTACATAAAGATGCAGTAGATGATATAGAGTACAGTATATACATATACATATGAGATGAATAATGTAGGGTATGTAAACATTATATTAGGTAGCATTGTTTAAAGTGGCTAGTGATATATTTTACATCATTTTCCATCAATTCCCATTATTAAAGTGGCTGGAGTTGAGTCAGTGTGTTGGCAGCAGTCACTCAATGTTAGTGGTGGCTGTTTAACAGTCTGATGGCCTTGAGATAGAAGCTGTTTTTCAGTCTCTCGGTCCCAGCTTTGATGCACCTGTACTGACCTCACTTTCTGGATGATAGCGGGGTGAACAGGCAGTGGCTCGGGTGGTTGTTGCCCTTGATGATCTTTATGGCCTTACTGTGACATCGGGTGGTGTAGGTGTCCTGGAGGGCAGGTAGTTTGCACCCGGTGATGCGTTGTGCAGACCTCACTACCCTCTGGAGAGCCTTACGGTTGTGGGCGGAGCAGTTGCCGTACTAGGCGGTGATACAGCCTGCTCTCGATTGTGCATCTGTAGAAGTTTGTGAGTGCTTTTGGTGACAAGCCGAATTTCTTCAGCCTCCTGAGGTTGAAGAGGCGCTGCTGTGCCTTATTCACGATGCTGTCTGTGTGGGTGGACCAATTCAGTTTGTCTGTGATGTGTAGGAACTTAAAACTTACTACCCTCTCCACTACTGTTCCATCGATGTGGATAGGGGGGTGTTCCCTCTGCTGTTTCCTGAAGTCCACAATCATCTCCTTAGTTTTGTTGACGTTGAGTGTGAGGTTATTTTTCTGACACCACACTCCGAGGGCCCTCACCTCCTCCCTGTTGGAGGCGTGCATGGCCACGCAGTCGTGGGTGGACAGGGAGTACAGGAGAGGGCTCAGAATGCACCCTTGTGGGGCCCCAGTGTTGAGGATCAGCGGGGTGGAAATGTTGTTGCCTACCCTCACCACCTGGGGGCGGCCCGTCAGGAAGTCCAGTACCCAGTTGCACAGGGCGGGGTCGAGACCCAGGGTCTCGAGCTTGATGACGAGCTTGGAGGGCACTATGGTGTTAAATTCCGAGCTGTAGTCGATGAACAGCATTCTCACATAGGTATTCCTCTTGTCCAGATGGGTTAGGGCAGTGTGCAGTGTGGTTGAGATTGCATCGTCTGTGGACCTATTTGGGTGGTAAGCAAATTGGAGTGGGTCTAGGGTGGAGGTGATATGGTCCTTGACTTGTCTCTCAAAGCACTTCATGATGACGGAAGTGAGTGCTACGGGGCGGTAGTCGTTTAGCACAGTTACCTTCGCTTTCTTGGGAACAGGAACAATGGTGGCCCTCTTGAAGCATGTGGGAACAACAGACTGGGATAGGGATTGATTGAATATGTCCATAAACACACCAGCCAGCGTGGCTGGGGATGCCGTCTGGGCCTGCAGCCTTGCGAGGGTTGACACGTTTAAATGTTTTCCTCACGTCGGCTGCAGTGAAGGAGAGTCCGCATGTTTTAGGCCATGTCAGTGGCACTGTATTGTCCTCAAAGCGGGCAAAAAAAGTTATTTAGTCTGCCTGGGAGCAAGACATCCTGGTCCGTGACTGGGCTGGTTTTCTTTTTGTAATCCGTGATTGACAGTAGACCCTGTCACATACCTCTTGTGTCTGACCCGTTGAATTGAGATTCTACTTTGTCTCCATACTGACGCTTAGCTTGTTTGATTGCCTTGCGGAGGGAATAGTTACACTGTTTGTATTCGGTCATGTTTCCGGTCACCTTGTCCTGATTAAAGGCAGTGGTTCGGGCTTTCAGTTTCACGCGAATGCTGCTATCAATCCACGTCTGTCACATGTGGTCAGTGTGAACCTGCTTTCATCTGTGAAGAGCACAGTGGCGAATTTGCCAATCTTGGTGTTCTCTGGCAAATGCCAAACGTCCTGCACGGTGTTGGGCTGTAAGCACAACCCGCACCTGTGGACGTCGGACCCTCATACCACCCCCATGGAGTCTGTTTCTGACCGTTTGAGCAGACACATGCACATTTGTGGCCTGCTGGAGGTCATTTTGCAGGGCTCTGGCAGTGCTCCTCCGGCTCCTCCTTGCACAAAGGTGGAGGTAGCGGTAATGCTGCTGGGTTGTGGCCCACCTACGGCCTCCTCCATGTCTCCTGATGTACTGGCCTGTCTCCTGGTAGCGCCTCCATGCTCTGGACACTACGCTGACAGACACAGCAAACCTTCTCGCCACAGCTCGCATTGATGTGCCATCCTGGATAAGCTGCACTACACCTGAGCCACTTGTGTGGGTTGTAGACTCCGTCTCATGCTACCACTACAGTGAAAGCGCCGCCAGCATTCAAATGTGACCAAAACATCAGCCAGGAAGCATAGGAACTGAGAAGTGGTCTGTGGTTATCACCTGCAGAACCACTCCTTTATTGGGGGTGTCTTGCTAATTGACTATAATTTCCACCTGTTGTCTATTCCATTTGCACAACAGCATGTTTAAGTGTTCCCTTTATTTTTTTGAGCAGTGTATATAGAACATATAAGTTCTGCCTTGGACATTTTGAGGGTGGTGAGATTGTTGAGGGTGGTGAGCGACACACAGGAAGCAGTAACCTGCGGTTTAGCCTAGCGTCACACCACAGGAGGTTTGGAGGCAGCCTAATTGGGGAGGATGGGCTCAAGGTGATGACTGGAGCGGAATAAGTGGAATGGTATCAACTACATCAAACACATGGCTTCCAAGTGTTTGACGCCATTTCGTTTGCTACGTTCCAGACATGATGAGCTGTTCGCTCCCTCAGCAGCCTCCTGTGTGTCACACAGCGTCTTCCTTCCTCAGAGTCTGTCTATCTGTCTTCTTAAACACACACACACACACACACACACACACACACACACACACACACACACACACACACACACACACACACACACACACACACACACACACACACACACACACACACACACACACACACACACACACACACACACACACACACACACACACACACACACACTGTCTGCTTAAACACACACACACTCTGTCTGCTTAAACACACACACACACACACACTCTGTCTGCTCTCTGGCTCTCTGCAATTCATTAAACAGGAGTTAATAAGCAGACTGTCTTTTGTCTCCGCAACATCTGATTGTGATTTGGGAGTCGTTCCCGTTGATGACCCTGATGCCCTCAGCACATTACAGAGCCAGTATTTAAAAAATGTCGGCAGCAACAGCACAACAGGGGGAGCGTGAGAAAGCGAGAGTGAGGGAAAGAGAGAGAGAGAGAGAGAGAGAGAGAGAGAGAGAGAGAGAGAGAGAGAGAGAGAGAGAGAGAGAGAGAGTAGGTCATCTGAGACCTAATGCACACAAACACACATCACTGTCTGTCACAGACCCTCACCAGGCCTCTCTACACACTGATAGGTCTAGGATCGACACACACACACACACACACACACGGCTCCAAGGTCAGCTCCTACACCTTGGGGATATTTGTTGATCATCCTCCTTACAGCCTCCTTAGTGAATCAATGACACTTGGTCATTTGTCCTTCACTCACAGTGAGCTTACAGGGCACTGTATAGAATACATTTGATTGAATATGATTGAAAGGCATCATGGGGCTAAGTGGTCTGTTTTCAGTGGTGAACTTGTCAGATAGCCCAGGCTGAAACCCTCTGAAATCACACTTCACCATCCATCACCGCATTCAGTCACTCTCCAAAGACCCCAGGGATGTCCTTATTGACAACGGTTCTTGAAACCACTGTGCACAGAACTGGTGCATACACCAAGATGAAACCATTAGACACATTGTAGAGGGTCCACACTCCAAAAAGTTATTTTTAAAGTCATTTTAGGCTTACATATTTATTCACGAGGCAACAAGAATGGAATCAACATGGCTGTCCTTACCATAGACATAAAACTGCTCTATGTCTATGGTCCATACTGGGCACATTCCCCTACATCTGTGACCTACCTGTGCACTCTTGCTGCAGCCCCTTGCCGTAGTGGCCCTTCTCACAGATGCAGTCGTACTGGCCCGTGTGGGTGCCACACTTGCAGCTGGCCATGATGTCACAGCAGTCCGAACCTGCCTCGCACAGAGACGAGCAGCGGGATAGGTCCTCCTGGATGTAACTTCCTGTTGGCAGGTCTGAGGGGAGACAAGGGTCGACACAGGGGTCAAAGGTCACCCGAGGATATTTGTAAATATTTTCATCATTTCATAAACTTCTTGCTTGGCCATAGAAAAGGAGAGAGGAGAGATGAAAAGAAATGAGAGGTGGAGAAGAGAGGGAGTGAGTGGAGGGTCAACTCACTAAAAGAGGAGCGAGGGGTGATGAGAAAGGAGAGGGAAAGCGAGAGGTGAGAGAGAACGAAGGCAGAGGAGAGGAGATAGCGAGGAGAGTGATTTTGTGATATAAGCAAACCAATGAATCAAACCAAAGGCCACTGGAAGAGGTCAATATACTGGTGGGAAAAAACAGTCCTGAGTAATTTTACTGATAACTGTAGTTTACTCCAATCCTGATAACAGAGTAGATTACCGTAAATTGGCCTACTACTGTATAAACACATCTGTGTTGATGAATCCGGTGGAGATGTCACGTACGTTAAGCTAGGGCTAGACACGCTTATCTGCCTCATACATAAATAATGACAAAGGGAGCAGGATTGGCTGAGTGATTGTTTGTTCTTTCTGAGAAGCGGGAACCAATCAAAGAGCATTGTGGGCCAGATGTTTTTCACACATGGCTGAGGATGGTGTTTGGTCCAGGGGTTGGCAGAGGAAGAGAAAGCAGACCTGGGTTCAAATAGCATTTGTACACTTGCAAAAATGTTAGCTACACTTGATTGAGCTTGCCTGGTGCAATGGACTCAATGGCTGGAGTGGGAGCCATTGCTGAAACTGGGGCTATGGGGCTGAGGGGCTGATGCTTGAGTTGGGGTTGGCAGCGGCGAGGAGTAGACTTGGAGAGGGAGAGTCAGTAAAACAGAGACAAACGGCAGGCTTGATAACATGAACTGGCTGCCATGGCTCACACTGGATCCGTCCCAAATTACACCCTAGTCCCTACATAGTCCTATGGGCCCTGTTCAAAAGCAGTTTACTATAAAGGGAATAGGGTGCCATTTGGGATGAACCGTCTGACAACCTTATCACTCTCTCTGTCTAACAGGACAGATTTACCACCGTCTAGGTTCTAATATAGGCTGTGTCCCAATGGTACTCTATTCCCTTTATAGTGCACTACTTTTGACCAGGGCCCATAGGGATATATACGGAATAGGGTGCCACTTGGGACGCTGAATAGATGGCTTCGGTGCTGCATGTTGTTGTTTTATGGACCGATGCAATTGACGTCTGAAAAATTATGACTCCAGCACCGAAGTATTTCACCTCCTTTTTGACTCTCTGATGTTATGTGTTGGCTAGATGTACAGAGCAAACTGTCTGCAGGACTTGGATGGAATTTTACCAGACTTCATTTTTAAAAAATATATATACAGTGCATTCGGAAAGTATTCAGACCCCTTGACTTTTTCACATTTTGTTAAGTTACAGCCTTATTCTAAAATTGATTAAATAAAAACAAAACCCCATAATGACAAAGCAAAAACAAGTTTTTAGGGATTTTTCCAAATGTATTAAAAGTAAAAAACAGAAATACCTTATTTACATAAGTATTCAGACCCTTTGCTATGAGACTCGAAATGTATTTATTTATGTATCTTATTTCACATTTATTTAACCAGGGAGGCCAGTTGAGAACAAGTTCTCATTTACAACTGCGACCTGGCCAGGATAAAGCAAATCAGTGCAACACAAACAACAACACAGAGTTACACATGGAATAAACAAACGTGCAGTCAATAACACAATAGAGAAAAATGTGTGCAAATGAGATAAGATAAGGGAGGTAAGGCAATAAATAGGCCATAGTGGCGAAATAATTACAATTTAGCAATTAAACACTGGAGTGATAGATGTGCAGAAGATGAATGTGCAAGTACATATACTGGGGTGCAAAGGAGCAAAAAAATAAATAACAATATGGGGATGAGGTATTTACAGATGGGCTATGTACAGGTGCAGTGATCTGTGAGCTGCTCTGACAGGTGGTGCTTAAAGTTATTGAGGGAGATATCCAGCTTCTGTGATTTTTGCAAGAGAACTGGAAGTAAAGGCGGCCAAAGGAGGAATTGGCTTTGGGGGTGACCAGTGAAATATACCTTCTGGAGTGCGTGCTACGGGTGGGTGCTGCTATGGTGACCAGTGAGCTGATATTAGGCGGGGTTTTACCTAGCAAAGACTTATAGATGACTTGGAGCCAGTGGGTTTGGCGACAAATATGAAGGGAGGGCCAGCCAATGAGAGCATACAAGTCGCAGAGGTGGGTAGTATATGGGGCTTTGGTGACAAAACAGATGGTACTGTGATAGACTCCATCCAATTTGATGAGTAGAGTGTTGGAGGCTATATTGTAGATGACATCGCCGAAGTCAAGGATCGGCAGGATAGTCAGTTTTACGAGGGTATGTTGGTCAGCATGAGTGAAGGATGCTTTGTTGCGAAATAGGATTCTAGATTTAATTTTGGAATGGAAATTGAGGTGCAGGTGCATCCTGTTTCCATTGATCATTCTTGAGATGTTTCTACAACTTGATTGGAGTCCACCTGTTGTAAATTCAATTGATTGGACATGATTTGGAAAGACTGTCACGCCTTGGTCATAATATTTTGTGTTTTCTTTATAGATTTGGTCAGGCCAGGGTGTGACATGGGTTATTGTGGTGTATTTTTTGTCTTGGGGTTTTGTGGGCCGCTGACGTAGTCTATTGCTGCCTGAGGCGGTTTTCAGAGTCAGGTGATTCTCGTTGTCTCTGATCGGGAACCATATTTAGGCAGCCATATTCTTTGGTTGTTTTGTGGGTGATTGTCCTTAGTGTCCTTGTAACTATCTACTGTTAGTTTGCACCAGTTTAGGCTGTTTCGGTTTTCGTTACGTTTATTGTTTTTTGTATTGATTCGGGTTTACGAGTGTTTTTTTCATTAAACATGAATCGTAATCTACACGCTGCGTTGGTCCGACTCTCCTTCACCACACCTAGAAAACCGTTACAGAATCACCCACCACAAACGGACCAAGCAGCGTGTTAACAGGCAGGAGCCACAGGAGAGGAGAGGTGCAGCTCCCCGCACCAGGCTTCCTGTGCGTGTCCTCGGTCCAGTACCACCAGTACCAGCACCACGCATCAGGCCTACAGTGCGCCTTGCCTCTCCAGCGCTGTCGGAGCCTTTCTCCTCTCCTGCGCTACCGGAGTCTCCCGTCTGTTCAGCGCAGCCAGAGCCTTCTTCCTCTACAGCGCTGCTGGAGTCTCCTGTCTGTTCAGCGCAGCCAGAGCTGTCAGCCTGCATGGAGCAGCCAGAGCTGTCAGCCTGCATGGAGCAGCCAGAGCTGCCAGTCTGCAAGGAGCTGCCAGTCTGCAAGGAGCTGCCAGTCTGCAAGGAGCTGTCAGTCTGCAAGGTGCTGCCAGCCTGCATGGAGCAGCCAGAGCTGTCAGCCTGCATGGAGCAGTCAGAGCTGGCAGTCTGCATGGAGCAGCCAGAGCTGTCAGTCTGCATGAAACAGCCAGAGCTGTCAGTCTGCATGAAGCAGCCAGAGCTGTCAGTCTGCAAGGAGCTGCCAGTCTGCAAGGAGCTGCCAGTCTGCAATGAGCTGCCAGTTTGCAAGGAGCTGTCAGCCTGCATGGAGCAGCCAGAGCTGTCAGTCTGTATGAAGCAGCCAGAGCTGTCAGTCTGCATGGAGCAGCCAAAGCTGCCAGGTTGCATGAAGCAGCCAGAGCTGCCAGTCTGCATGGAGCTGCCAGTCTGCATAGAGCAGCCAGAGCTGTCAGTTTGCATGGAGCAGCCTGAGCTGTCAGTCTGCATGGAGCAGCCAGAGCTGCCAGTCTGCATGGAGCAGCCAGAGCTGCCAGTCTGCATGGAGCAGCCAGAGCTGTCAGTCTGCATGGAGCAGCCAGAGCTGCCAGTCTGCATGGAGCAGCCAGAGCAGCTAGATTTGCCAGTCAAACAGACTCTTCCAGATCTGCCAGTCAACCAGTCTCTTCCACATCTGCCAGTCAACCAGTCTTTTCCAGATCTGCCAGTCAACCAGACTCTTCCAGATCCGCCAGCCAGTCAGGATCTGCCGGGGCCAACTACCTGCCTGAGCTTCCTCTCAGTGCTGAGCTTCCTCTCAGTGCTGAGCTTCCTCTCAGTGCTGGGCTTCCCCTCAGTGCTGGGCTTTCCCTCAGTGCTGGGCTTCCCCTCAGTGCTGGGCTTCCCCTCAGTGCTGAGCTGCCCCTCAGTCCCGAGCTTCCCCTCAGTCCCGAGCTTCCCCTCAGTCCCGAGCTTCCCCTCAGTCCCGAGATGCACCTCAGTCCCGAGCTGCCCCTCAGTCACGAGCTGCCCCTCAGTCTGGTGGGGTTCTGGGTGAGGACTATTAGGCCACGGTCGGCGGCGAGGGTGGATTATCCCAGGACGCGAGGGGGAGGAACTATGACATGTATGGAGTGGGGTCCACGTCCCGAGCCGGAGCCGCCACCATGAACAGACGCCCACCCGGACCCTCCCTATGGTTTTGAGGTGCGTCCGGTAGTCCGCACCTTAGGGGGGGGGTGTGGTTCTGTCACGCCTTGGTCATAATATTTTGTGTTTTCTTTAAAGATTTGTTCAGGCCAGGGTGTGACATGGGTTATTGTGGTGTGTTTTTTGTCTTGGGGTTTTGTGGGGCGTCAACGTAGTCTATTGCTGCCTGAGGCGGTTCTCAATCAGAGTCAGGTGATTCTTGTTGTCTCTGATTGGGAACCATATTTAGGCAGCCATATTCTTTGGTTGTTTTGTGGGTGATTGTCCTTAGTGTCCTTGTAACTATCTACTGTTAGTTTGCACCAGTTTAGGCTGTTTCGGTTTTCGTTACGTTTATTGTTTTTTGTATTGATTTGTGTTTACGTGTGTTTTTTCATTAAACATGAATCGTAATCTACACGCTGCGTTTTGGTCCGACTCTCCTTCACCACACCTAGAAAACCGTTACAAAGACACACACCTGTCTATATAAGGTCCCACAGTTGACAGTGTTGGTCTGTGCAAAAACCAAGCCGAAGGAATTGTCCGTAGAGCTCTGAGATAGGAATGTGTCGAGGCACAGATCTGGGAAAGGTTACCAAAAAATGTCTGCAGCATTGAAGGTCTCCAAGAACACAGTGGCCTCCATCATTTTGAAATGGAAGAAGTTTGAAACCCCCACGACTCTTCCTAGAGCTGACCGCCGGGCCAAAATGAACAATTGGGGGAGAAGGGCCTTGGTCAGGGAGGTGACCAAGAACCCGATAGTCACTCTGACAGAGCTCCAGAGATCTTCTGTGGTGAACCTTCTAGAAAGACAACCATCTCTGCAGCACTCTACCAATCAGGCCTTTATGGTAGAGTGGCCAGACGGAAGCCACTCCTCAATAAACGACACATGACAGACTGCTTGGAGTTTGCCATACGACACCTTGAGGACTCTCAGACCATGAGAAACAAGATTCTCTGATGAAACCAAGATTTAACTCTTTGGCCTGAATTCCAAGCATCACGTCTGGAGGGAACCTTGGACCATCCCTACAGTGAAGCATGGTGGTTGCTGCATCATGCTGTGGGGATGTTTTTCAGTGGCAGGGACTGGGAGACTAGTAAGGATTGAGGGAAAGTTGAATGGAGCAAAGTACAGAGAGATCCTTGATGAAAACCTGCTCCAGAGCGTTCAGGACCTCAGACTGGGGTGTAGGTTCACCTTCCATCAGGACAACAACCCTAACCACACAGCCAATACAACGCAGGAGTGGCTTCGAGACACGCCTCTGAATGTCCTTGAGTGGCCCAGCCAGAGCCCCGACTTGAACCCGATCGAACATCTCTGTAGGGACCTGAAAATAGCTGTGTAACGACGCTCTTCATCCAACCTGACAGGGCTTGAGAAGGTTTGCAGAGAAGAATGAGAGAATCTCCCCAAATACAGGTATGCCAAGATTGTAGCTTCATACCTAAGAAGAGTCAAGGCTGTAACCGCTGCCAAAGGTGCTTCAACAAAGTACTGAATAAAAGGTCTGAATACTTATATAAATGTGATTTTTTTTTTATATTTGTGTGGGTTATTTGGTTATTGTGTATAGAATGATGAGGGGGGGGGACGATTTAATCCATTTTAGAATAAATAAAATCAAAATCAAGTCAAATCAAATTGTATTTGTCACATGCGCTGAATACAACAGGTGTAGACCTGACAATGAAATGCTTACCAGGGGCACCGATGTTTAGGTAATTGAGATAATTATGTACATGTAGGTATATTTATTAAAGTGGCTATGCATAGATAATAACAGAGTGGTAGCAGAGTGGGGGGTGAAAATAGTCTGGGTAGCCATTTGATTAGCTGTTCAGGAGTCTTGTGGCTTGTGCGTAGAAGCTGTTTGTTTAGAAGCCTCTTGGACCTAGACTCGGCTCTCCGGTACCGCTTGCAGTGCGGTAGCAGAGAGAACAGTCTATGACTAGGGTGGCTGGAGTCTTTGACTTTTTAGGGCATTCCTCTGACACAGCCTGGTATAGAGGTCCTGGACGGCAGGAAGCTTGACCCCGGTTATGTATTGGTTGTAACGTTACGAAATGTGGAAAAAGTCAAGGGGTCTGAATACTTTCTGAATGCACTTTCTGAATGCACTATATATCTTAGTCACAATGGGCTGCCTGTATGCAAAATTGAGAAAAACATCATCCACTCAATCTTTCCTTCCCACAAATCTCCCATTGACATAGTACTGTAAAACCTGATTCACATAAGCCTTCAAGTGTCAGCCTGGGTACCAGTCTCTTGTGCTATCATTAAACTCCTTGCCACTCCTTTATGAAAATGTATTTGGCATGACACGCGAGTCAAATAAAATTGTATTTGTCATTGTGCTGAATACAACAAGTGGAGACTTGACAAGGAGTGGCAAAGAGTGGAAAGACTGGTACTCAAACTGTTCAGTTGCTCATTTCCCTCACCTTCATGCAGCGCACGGCGAGCCAGGGCCTCAAACTCGGCGAAGTTGTGCACCAGGTAGCAGTGCTGATCCTTGGGATGCGAGGCCATGTCATTGAGCTCACGGATGTTCCCCTGCCAGATCCCCAGGGTGTAGATCTCCACCCCCTGCGCCCTCAGAGCGGCCGCCACCGGGCGAGGGTCGCCCCCGTTGGAGTAGCCGTCCGTTATCAGGAAGATCACCTTGGTGGCGTTGGCCCGCGAGTGACGCAGGATTTGCTGCGGGGGGGGGGGATTGGAATAATTAATACATGTGTGAATGAATGGTGGATGTAGTTGGATCATGATATTGTGGTATTGTGAAAGTGTGTGTGTGTGTTACGGTGTGTAACTCCATGAATATAGCAAATGCATTCATGTGGTTTGAAAGATACCATTGTTCGGAACGCAGACCAACATACCAACATATTTCCAACATCACTGACATGGTTACATTTAGAAATGGAATGATGAATGATATTAGTTACCTGCACACACAACCCCCCAACACACACACACAACCCCCCAACACACACACAACCCCCCAACACACACACAACCCCCCAACACACACACAACAACCCCCCAACACACACACACACAACCCCCCAAAACACACACACAACCCCCAACACACACACACACAACCCCCCCCAACACACACACACAACCCCCCAACACACACACACACAACCCCCAACACACACACACACACCCCCAACACACACACACACAACCCCCCAACACACACACACAACCCCCCAACACACACACACAACCCCCAACACACACACACAACCCCCCAACACACACACACAACAACCCCACAACACACACACACACCCAAACACCCCAACAACCCAACACACACACACACCCCCCAACACACACACACAACCCACACACACACACACAACCCCCCAACACACACACACCCAACACACACACACCCCCCCCCCCAACACACACACACACCCCCCAACACACACACACAACCCCCCCCACACACACAACACACACACACAACCCCCAACAACACACACACACACACCCCCAACAACACACACACAACCCCCCCCAACACACACACACAACCCCCCAACACACACACACAACCCCCCAACACACACACAACCCCCCCAACACACACACACACACCCCCCAACACACACACACAACCCCCCAACACACACACAACCCCCCAACACACACACACAACCCCCCAACACACACACACAACCCCCAACAACACACACACACAACCCCCCAACACACACACAACCCCCCAACACACACACACACCCCCAACACACACACAACACACCCCCACACACACACCCCCCAACACACACACACACCCCCCCCAACACACACAACACCCCCCCCCCAACACACACACACACCCCCCCAACACACACACACAACACACCCCCCCCAACACACACACAAACCCCCAACACACACACAACACACACCCAACACACACCACACCACAACACACACACACAACCCCAACACACACACAACCCCCCAACACACACAACCCCCCAACACACACACAACCCCCCAACACACACACACAACCCCCCAACACACACACAACCCCCCAACACACACACAACCCCCCAACACACACACACAACCCCCCAACACACACACACAACCCCCCAACACACACACAACCCCCCAACACACACACACAACCCCCAACACACACACACAACCCCCCAACACACACACACAACCCCCAACACACACACACACAACCCCCCCAACACACACACACAACCCCCAAACACACACACACACAACCCCCCAACACACACACACACACCCCCCAACACACACACACAACCCCCCAACACACACACACACACACACTCCCCCCCAACACACACACACAACCCCCCAACACACACACACAACCCCCAACCCCCCAACACACACACACACAACCCCCCAACACACACACACAACTCCACAATTATGTGAGACTTACTCCTCGAAAACAAAATGGACATCGGCAAGTCAAGCAATAGAGAGAAGAGAAGAAAAAAGCAGCAATGACCCTCTCCTCTAGTCTGATAGGTCTGCTGTCAGCTAACCACTAGAACACTAGAACAACCCTACTATAGCAGCTGCCTCACACCTGGGTTCAAGCACTATTAGAAATCATTTCAAATACTTTATCTGTGTTTGATGGAGCATGCTTGGCAAAATGGGACAAATATGATAGTCCCAAAAAGTGTAACCACCACCCATCTGGCTTCTTTAGGCAGGCTAAAGCCAACTTTCAAAGTATTTCAAAGATTTCAAAATCATATTTGCAGGACAGGACTCCCTCAGACACGGTAAAATAACAACTCAATGTTTATATCCCAGGACAAATTAGCTAGCAAGTGCAAGCTAGCTAGCTAAATTGCCAAAAATGTTTAATGCTTTTCGAAATGTCCCTAAATGAATGTCATTGGTTCAGAGTTTGTTTTGATATTTTAACCTGCATGTCGTGGTCATGTCTGGTGTGGGGGTATAAAATGATGCACGGTGGCGCACGCAGCCGGTCTAATTGGCTTCTTGCGTCTCCAGCGGGGTAATGTAATTACTCCTCTCCTCAAAGTCACCCTGGTTCTCATACCAAAATCCCAGTCCTGGCTGCTGCCCGCTCCCAGCTGTAGTGCACCCTGGCAGACTGCTTAGTTATGGTATGGGCCCTCCCTGGATCTCCCCTAGACCTACCTCCTGTCTGCTGTCACCAAACCACAGTGATGTCTTTGCGGCCTGAGGAGGGGGTGGAGTAGGGGTGAGGAGAGGAGAGGAGAGAGAGACATGACTGAGAGAGAGGTTTGTGTCTTGGGGTGTTTCTGGGTCTTTTATGGTGCGGTTGTTCAAAAAGGGCTGTGGGGCCGCAGTGGTTCGTGTTACGGTGTGAGACGATGACTGATGGCTGGTGGTGAAGAAGGGGTTGCGACAGCTGAATGTGTATATGTATATATATAGAGTATATATAGCTACATACACACACTGGTTCCTCGATCGCATATAAAACAGTTGTGGGCCTCACTAATTGTAGGATTTGGCAGCTGGTAAAGCGAAACACCAACACAAGAGGAAAGATGAGAGATGGTGTGTGTGTGTGTGTGTGTGTGTGTGTGTGTGTGTGTGTGTGTGTGTGTGTGTGTGTGTGTGTGTGTGTGTGTGTGTGTGTGTGTGTGTGTGTGTGTGTGTGTGTGTGTGTGTGTGTGTGTGTGTGTGTGTGTGTGTGTGTGTGTGTGTACATCACATGCATTTCTTCAACAATGTACTTGGCAGGTCCTACTGTGTGACACATCCATCTAAGAAATATAAAAAGCAGCAGTGGAAAGGTGTCTGTATTTGAGTTTAGATATCTGTCAAAGCATAGAGATAGGAGAGAGAGAGAGAGACATTGGAGAGAGAGGGGGAGAGAGCTAGGAGAGAGCTAAGAGAGAGGGGGAGAGAGCTAAGAGAGAGAGAGAGAGAGAGAGCTAGAGAGAGAGAGAGAGAGAGAGAGAGAGAGAGAGAGAGAGAGAGAGAGAGAGAGAGAGAGAGGAGAGAGAGAGACAGAGAGAGAGAGAGAGAGAGAGGAGGGAGAGAGAGACAGAGAGAGAGAGAGAGAGAGAGAGAGAGAGAGAGAGAGAGAGAGAGAGAGAGAGAGAGAGAGAGAGAGAGAGAGAGAGAGAGAGAGAGAGAGAGAGAGAGAGAGAGAGAGAGAGAGAGGGGAGAGAGAGAGAGACAGATAGAGACAGAGAGAGAGAGACAGAGAGAGAGAGAGAGAGAGAGAGAGAGAGAGAGAGACAGAGAGAGAGACAGAGAGAGAGAGAGAGAGAGAGAGAGAGAGAGAGAGAGAGAGAGAGAGAGAGAGAGAGAGAGACAGAGAGAGAGACAGAGAGAGAGAGAGAGAGAGAGAGAGAGAGAGACAGAGACAGAGACAGAGACAGAGACACAGAGAGAGAGAGAGAGAGAGAGAGAGGAGTCCAAAGAGTCCAAAGAGTTTAAGGAAACGTTGCCGCTCTGCGTTCCAAAAGGCCTCACACACTTTGGCAAGAGAGCCGAGAGGAGATGAGTGCCCCATATGTGCGGAGCTGCTGGGGGAGATATTCACACACACACAAACACACACACACTGTTGTTAAAGAAGGGATGGAAGAGTGGTGCATCTGAACAGATGCTACATTGCCTTAAGTGGGGCTCATTGTTTGGGATATGACAAGGGCCAGATGCCAGACTACAGAAGATGTTGCCAAGAGCTTCTACCACCTTATGGGGCCATCATGGTGACAATGTCCTCAAGCCATTCATCCAATCCAATGGGATCTATGTGAATGAATATCAAATAAGTCCCCCTCCCTCTCTCCCTCTCCCTCGGCCGCCCAGTGTCTTTGATCAAGGCTCAGACACACCTGTCTCTGTACGAGCTGTAGGTAATCCCAGCTGTATGGCTGCTCCTGTACCTGTGGCCATATGCTTACAAGATACAGTACCAGTCAAAAGTTTGGACACACCTACTCATTCAGTAGAATGAGAAAATAGTAAATAGTAAATGTAGAAAATAGTAAATAGTAAAAAAAAAAGAAAGAAAAACCCTGAAATGCGTAGGTGTGTCCAAAATGTTGACTTGAACTGTACTTCCAAGTAGTGTTGAGATGCCTCCAGGGAAGTAACAATGTCTGCGAGATGCAGGCTGGGATTTTTGCTGTCAGCACACCTGATATAGGTGATGAAGGAAGATTCTCTTCGGTTCACAGAGGTAAAATGGAGGACGGATCACTGAGGTAAAATGGAGGACAGGTCACCTGGGTAAAATGGATGACGGGTCACTGAGGTAAAATGGAGGACGGGTCACTGAGGTAAAATGGAGGACGGGTCACTGAGGTAAAATGGAGGACTATGCCTTCCTATCATTCTGCTATGCCTTCCTGTCATTCTGCTATGCCTTCCTGTCATTCTGCTATGCCTTCCTGTCATTCTGCTATGCCTTCCTGTCATTCTGCTATGCCTTCCTGTCATTCTGCTATGCCTTCCTGTCATGCTGCTATGCCTTCCTGTCATTCTGCTATGCCTTCCTGTCATTCTGCTATGCCTTCCTGTCATTCTGCTATGTCTTCCTATCATTCTGCTATGCCTTCCTGTCATTCTGCTATGCCTTCCTGTCATTCTGTTATGCCTTCCTGTCATTCTGCCATGCCTTCCTATCATTCTACTATGCCTTCCTGTCATTCTGCTATGCCTTCCTATCATTCTACTATGCCTTCCTATCATTCTGCTATGCCTTCCTGTCATTCTGCCATGCCTTCCTATCATTCTACTATGCCTTCCTGTCATTCTGCTATGCCTTCCTGTCATTCTACTATGCCTTCCTATCATTCTACTATGCCTTCCTGTCATTCTGCTATGCCTTCCTGTCATTCTGCCATGCCTTCCTATCATTCTACTATGCCTTCCTGTCATTCTACTATGCCTTCCTATCATTCTACTATGCCTTCCTGTCATTCTGCCATGCCTTCCTATCATTCTACTATGCCTTCCTATCATTCTACTATGCCTTCCTATCATTCTACTATGCCTTCCTATCATTCTACTATGCCTTCCTGTCATTCTGCTATGCCTTCCTGTCATTCTACTATGCCTTCCTATCATTCTACTATGCCTTCCTGTCATTCTGCTATGCCTTCCTATCATTCTACTATGCCTTCCCGTCATTCTGATATGCCTTCCTGTCATTCTGCTATGCCTTCCTATCATTCTACTATGCCTTCCTATGATTCTGCTATGCCTTCCTATGATTCTGTTATGCCTTCCTATCATTCTGCTATGCCTTCCTATGATTCTGTTATGCCTTCCTGTCATTCTGCTATGCCTTCCTATGATTCTGCTATGCCTTCCTATGATTCTGTTATGCCTTCCTATCATTCTGCTATGCCTTCCTGTCATTCTGCTATGCCTTCCTATGATTCTGCTATGCCTTCCTGTCATTCTGCTATGCCTTCCTGTCATGCTGCTATGCCTTCCTGTCATTCTGCTATGCCTTCCTGTCATTCTGCTATGCCTTCCTGTCATTCTGCTATGCCTTCCTGTCATTCTGCTATGCCTTCCTGTCATTCTGCTATGCCTTCCTGTCATTCTGCTATGCCTTCCTATCATTCTACGATGCCTTCCTGTCATTATGTTATGCCTTCCTATCATTCTACGATGCCTTCCTGTCATTATGTTATGCCTTCCTGTCATTCTGCTATGCCTTCCTGTCATTATGTTATGCCTTCCTATCATTCTGCTATGCCTTCCTATCATTCTGTTATGCCTTCCTATCATTCTACGATGCCTTCCTGTCATTATGTTATGCCTTCCTGTCATTCTGCTATGCCTTCCTGTCATTCTGTTATGCCTTCCTGTCATTCTGCCATGCCTTCCTATCATTCTACTATGCCTTCCTGTCATTCTGCTATGCCTTCCTATCATTCTACTATGCCTTCCTATCATTCTGCTATGCCTTCCTGTCATTCTGCTATGCCTTCCTATCATTCTACTATGCCTTCCTGTCATTCTGCTATGCCTTCCTGTCATTCTGCTATGCCTTCCTATCATTCTGCTATGCCTTCCTGTCATTCTGTCATTCTACTATGCCTTCCTATCATTCTACTATGCCTTCCTATCATTCTGCTATGCCTTCCTATCATTCTACTATGCCTTCCTATCATTCTACTATGCCTTCCTATCATTCTACTATGCCTTCCTATCATTCTACTATGCCTTCCTGTCATTCTG